>NC_044981.1:31136215-31373685 GCF_008728515.1 Papio anubis
CGAATCCAGCAGCACATCAAAAAGCTTATCCACCATGATCAAGTTGGCTTCATCCCTGGGACGCAAGGTTGGTTCAACGTATGCAAATCAATAAACGTAATCCAGCATATAAACAGAACCAAAGACAAAAACCACATGAGTATCTCAATAGATGCAGAAAACGCCTTTGACAAAATTCAACAGCCCTTCATGCTAAAAACTCTCAATAAATTAGGTATTGATGGAACGTATCTCCAAACAATAAGAGCTATTTATGACAAACCCACAGCCAATATCATACTGAATGGGCAAAAACTGGAAGCATTCCCTTTGAATACTGGCACAAGACAGGGATGCCCTCTCGCCACTCCTATTCAACATAGTGTTGGAAGTTCTGGCTAGGGCAATCAGGTAAGAGAAAGAAATAAAGGGTATTCCGTTAGGAAAAGAAGTCGTCAAATTGTCCCTGTTTGCAGATGACAAGATTGTATACTTAGAAAACCTCATCATCTCAGCCCAAAATCTCCTTAGCTGATAAGCAACTTCAGCAAAGTCTCAGGATACAAAATCAGTGTGCAAAATCACAAGCATTCTTATATACCAGTAACAAAAAAACAGAGAGCCAAATCATGAATGAACTCCCATTCACAATAGCTTCAAAGAGAATAAAATACCTAGGAATCCAACTTATAAGGGATGTAAAGGATTTCTTCAAGGAGAACTACAAATCACTGCTCAGTGAAATAAAAGAGACACAAACAAATGGAAGAACATATCATGCCTTCATGGATAGGAAGAATCAATATTGTGAAATGGCCATACGGGGTCTAAGGTAATTTATAGATTCAATGCCACTCCCCATTAAGCTACCAATGACTTTCTTCACAATTGGAAAAACTGCTTTAAAGTTCATATGGAACCAAAAGACCCTGCATTGCCAAGACAACTTAAGTCAAAAAGAACAAAGCTGGAGGCATCACGCTACCTGACTTCAAACTATACTACAAGGCTACAGTAACCAAAACAGCATGGTACTGGTACTAAACAGATATAGACCAATGGAACAGAACAGCCCTTAGGAAATAATAACAATACCACACATCTACAGCCATCTGATCTAGACAAACCTGATAAAAACAAGAAATGCAGACCTATTTAATAAATGGTGCTGAAAATTGGCTAGCCATAAGAAAAGCTGAAACTGATCCTTTCCTTACCCTCTTTTTTATATGAAAAATTAATTCAAGATGGATTAGGAGACGAAATGTTAGACCTAAACCATAAAACCTCTAGAAGAAAACCTAGGTAATACTATCCAGGACATAGCATGAACAAGGACTTCATGCCTAAAACACCAAAAGCAACGCAACAAAAGCCAAAATTGACAAATGGGATCTAATTAAACTAAGAGCTTCTGCACAGCAAAAATAAAACTACCATCAGAGTGAACAGGCAACCTACAGAATGTGGGAGAAAATTTTTTGCAATCTACTCATCTGACAAAGGGCCAATATCCAGAACTGCAACCGCCAATCAAATCTCTTTACAAGAAAAAACAAAACAACCCCATCAAAAAGTGGCCAAAGGATATGAACAGACATTTCTCAAAAGAAGACATTCATACATCCAACAGACACATGAAAAATGCTCATCTTCACTTGCCATCAGAGAAATGCAAATCAAAACCACAATGAGATACCATCTCACACCAGTTAGAATGGCAATCATTAAAAAAATCAGAAGCAAACAACAGGTGCTGGAGAGGATGTGGAGAAATAGGAATACTTTACACTGTTGGTGGGACTGTAAACTAGTTCGACCATTGTGGAAAGTGTATGCATTCCTCAAGGATCTAGAACTAGAAATACCATTTGACCCAGCCATCCCATTACTGGGGATAAGTACTCAAAGTGATTATAAGTCATGCCGCTATAAAGATACATGCACACGATGTTTATTGGCAGCACTATTCACAATAGCAAAGACTTGAATCAACCCAAATGTCCATCAGTGACAGACTGGATTGAAGAAAATGTGGCAATACATAATAATTCATGGAATACCATGCAGCCATAAAAAGGATGAGTTCGGTCCTTTGTAGGGACATGGATGCAGCTGGAAACCATCATTCCCTGGGTAAACTATCACAAGAACAGGAAACCAAACACTGCATGCTCACCATAGGTGGAACTGAAACAATGAGATTCACCGAATTGGGGAAGGGAAATATCACACCGGCATATCACGGGGATGGGGAGGGGAAGGATTGCAGGAGTTATATCTGATGTAAATGTCGAAGCTGATGGGTGCTGATGAGTTGATGGGTGCAGCACAATCAACATGGCAATAAATATACATATAACAACAAACCTGCACGCTTATGCACATGTACCCTAGAACTTAAAGTATAATTTTAAAAAAAAAGGAAAAAAAAAAAAAAGGAAACCATCATCTTTCAAGCAACCATCATCGAAGAACAGAAAACCAACAATCGCATGTTCACTAATAGGTGGGAATTGAACAATGATATCATCACTTGGACACAGGAAGGGGAACATCACACCGGGTCTGTTGTGGGGTGAGGGGAGGGGGAGGGATAGCACAGGAGATATACCTAATGTAAATGATGAAGAATAAGTAGCACACCAACATGTCACATGTAATATATAACAAACCTGCACGCTGTGGCACATGTACCCTAGAACTTAAAGTATAATAATAAAAAAGAAAATAGGAAACGTTTGAGCTGTATAATGTACATAAAGTATGAACTCCTCAATTTGCTCTTGAAACATTATATTAAAAAGCAACTCCATTGTGAAGATAATATGTATAACCTTGAAATACCCAGAATACTGAAATATTAGAATAAGCTACATTGAACCAGAACTTTAGAACTCTCAAACAAATCAGATAATTTGAATCATGCTTACTCTTAGTATTAAGAAAAGAAACTAATTCCTAAAACTAACTACTTTATTTATTCACTGTTTCACAGCTAGTCAATCTAATTTCAGTATCTTTTAATAAGATCATTTCCTTAACAATGATACAATTTCTTTAAAAACATTCTTGAAAATAAACTGTTACATACCAAAAATTGGCAACAGAGAGAGAAACAGATAAAGTCACATGTTGCTGCTGCCTGATAAATTAATATAACATCTATGAAGGCAATTTTGCAATATCAATATTCATAATGTATATATTGATCCAAAGCAACTCCTCTTTTAAGATTGTATCATACTGTATGCTTCTGTACATGTGCATTACCATATCTATACAAGACTAACTAGCAACAGCAAAAGACTTCCAATAACCTAACTTTAGCCATCAGTAAAGCAAACAGGCTAAATAAAATATGAACTTCCATAAAATAGAATACTACATAGCCATATATTTTAATTTAAAAAATAAAGTTCAGAACAGTGAACTTAGAGAGCTGCTGTTTGCAAAAATACTGAGCAAGAATAAAGATATACATATTTGCTTAATACACAGTAAACTTCTCTGGCAGGATAAACACAAAGCTGGAAGCACAGATTGCCTGTGCAAGAGGGATTAGCAAACCTTGGGGAAGGATTGAGAGTGAGGGTTTCCTCTGTATATTTTTTTGTGTCTTTTGAGTTTTAAACCACATTAATATATTACTTATTTAAATAAATAAATAATATATTTTTAAAAGAGGATAGTAGGAAGATAAGTGGAATCAGGGAGTATAGGCAACTCTTTTGAGGAGCTGTTTTGCAAAGCTGGGCAAAGTCTACCTTTTCCTTAGCTATGTGACCCAGGCAAGTTAGTAAATGTTTCCGAAACTCCATTTTCTCCTTGTTAGAATTGAGATAGTAATACCTGTCACAGAGAATTATCTTGAAAATAAGGTAAGAAAATATGTGTCAGATACTTAGCACAGCAATAGCACATAGTAAGCACCAGTGAATGCTTACTAGTAGTAGTATAATTCCTAAGAGTCCATGGAACTCTAGGTTCAAAATCCAGTATCTTCTGGGACCATCAGATGGCATCAGACTCAAGCACGTGCTCCTCTAGCTGACAGCTCTAAAACACAAGGAAGATATTTGTTTTCCTTATTCCCTAGTCCCTTCCCCAACAAAATTCTGACAATTCCGCATTTCCTCCTCTTGTTTCACAATTGCCATGTAGATTCCAAGTGGCTATCCCTGGGTGGAGGCATAAAGGACTTGAAACTCAATGCTGTTTCCACATAGGGCCGGGCAGACACGGTATAGAGTTGTTTTGGCGTCCAAGGAAATCTATCAGTTTCCCAAGCTTTCCCCTCTCCATTCATACTTTCCTTCAGAAAGAATAAGGCATGCCTAAGTGGGAAAGATACTGCAGGTAAGTGACAAGAAGGGGAAATTATAGGGTAAGGAGATCAATCAAATGGTGATGGAGGGTAGGAGTGAACAAAAAGAACTCTGGAGCAAACCAGGATTAGCGACATCTGTGGTTCCTAGACACACCACACTTACAGGAATTTGTCTGTCTAGCCCGAATATTACGACTTTCAGAGGACATTTTTCTGTGTCCCTGACATAAAGCCTACCTGGGAGTTTCCCCTGAGATAAGAAACTTTCAGGACATCTTAAGGTCTACTGCTTCTTCCTGTGCTGCCCATCAAGATAAGTTTTCTACCCAGCTTTATCATGATGAGCTGTGTGATTTCATGTCAGTTTCTCCGTAAAATTAGATTTGACTGTTACATTATTTTTAAGATGCCTTCCAGGCTTAAAGTATGATGATGCATGGGTGTAACTGTATGGAGGAAATCAAAGAATTTCTCAGATCATCTTCTTCCGTGAGGGCTTCAGCTTCCATAAAGTTGGGAGATACAGGAATTATTATTCCTGTTTTATGAATAAAAGACATTTGTGGGAGGGAAAGGAATCAGGCCAGAGCTCTTTCTCTCCAAAGGCCTATTTTACTGTCTGTGAAATTTGAGAGATGGATGGGTGTGGAGCTGCAAGTCAGCCCCAGGATGAAAGAAAGGCAAATCTGCACAAGAACTGCCCACTCTTACCCCATCCTCACTGCACCCTGCTCCCAACAGCCGCCAGGCAAGAAAAAATCCAGAACAGCAGTTCTGGGGAATCCGTTGCCAGCACTGGAAAGTACCTGCTGTTTCCGGGAATATGAAGGTTTCTCTTTCCTAGAATAGCAACCTTCCAAGTTAAGTCCCTCCCATCAACCAGTGATCTGTACAATGTTGCACTTTCAGTAGTGGGAGTGGGCAGGGAGGATTAAGATTGAGCACGATGGAGGAGATATTTATTCATTTATTCAACGGACTTTTTATTTATTCTCCACTATGAATTTGGCCCTCGACCAGGTAGTAGATATAAAGCTTCATAAGATATATGGCTTTCTGCCCAGGTGCTCATGGTCTAGTGGAAGGTCGAAAAAGCTGGGAAGGTGAAGATAGAACTTTAAAAGGGCTGTGAAAGAGGTAACCACACAGTGACAGAAGCATGTGGAAAGGGCTCTTTGCCCAGACTGACGACGTAAGGAAGGCTTCCTGGAAGACCTGAAAACTGAGTTAAGTCTTGAACTTGAAAATCAGGGGCGAGTCGAGCAGAAAATGGGCAAGAAAACACCATATGCAAAGGCACAAAGGTATTGGGGAGGGCAGGAAGTTTGTTGTGGAGCTGAATGCAGCAAGAAAGGCTGAGACAGGTGGGCTGGAACACTGTGTGCCCTGAAAAGGATCTCTGCAGTAGGGCTCAAGAGCACCTGAAGGAATTTTCAGAAATGCCATCATCGTATGTGACATACAATTTAGAAAAATGACTTTGTGAAGAATGGCTGAAAGAGGGAAGCTAATGGCAGAGAAACCTCCCTGGTGATGGGATTATCTTAAGTCTATGGGTGAAGACTGTAACAGTGGGACCAGAGAGAAGAGAATAGATTCAGAATTATTTAGAGCTCAAAGCAGCAGAGCTCTTCTCAATCTGATTATGGATTAGGGTTTATGGACCCAAGATGCAATATCATTTATTGGGCCAGGGTGTGGACTCTAGGGTCAGGCCTGTGTTCAAACTCCAAGTCCACCACTACGACTGCCTTGGGAAAGTCATTTAACCCCTGTGAGCTTCAGTCTTCTCGTCTATAAAACAGGGGTAATAACCAACCTCATAAGGTTGGGGATAACGATTAAAAACGATAATACATTAAAAACACTTAGCACAGTTCCTACTCACATTAAAACTCTATCAATGGTAGCTGTTACCAATGTTGTTATTAATACTGTTAATCAGGGAACTGTTCTCTGTCCCTCCATACCCTAGCTTCTTCAAAATAGCAGACACTGGTGGGAACAGGGAACGATATAGAAAGGCAATCTCATGAATATTTATGTCATTTTTTGTTAATTTCTATCTCAAAAAACAGATAAACAACTGATGGGACAGGCAGCAAAATAGTAACTATGGTTATCTCTGGGAAGTGACACAATGGGTACTTTTAGTTTTCTTCTTTGTACTTTTTTATATTGTCTAAATTTTCTATATGAATGTATACAGTTCATGTAAGAAGGAAAATATTTTAAAATATATTTATTATGCCACAAAATACTCCTCATCACCAGGCAAAGCTCTAGTCACCAAGGAATTAAGTTTCCTGGACACAGACAGCCCCCACCCAACCCCACCCCACCCCTCCATCCCACCAAAAGCACACAGGGTCCAAATCTCCATCATGCCTGCAACTCAGGAACAACTATCTGGCCACAAAGCTCTGGGAAACTCAAAGCAGGAACAGCTCTGGGTCCTGGAGACGCCCCTGAGAAGACGGCCCAGTATCCCTGGGGCCTCAGTCCATCAGCCGCTGCTGCACCAGGCGGGAATAGAAGTCCTGCCCCTCTTGGAGCTGGGCAAGCTTCTGCAGCTCGCCCTCCTGGAGAACGAGGATCTGGTGGGCGCTCTGAACTGTCTGCAGCCTGTGAGCGATCACCAGCACTGTGCGATCCCCACGGGAATTCCAGTCCTGCAGCTGAAGGGGTGATCACAGTGCCTCAGAAAGACAGGAATAAGACGGACACCATATCCACCTGGGCACCATCTCTTAGGACTTAGGGTAAAGAAGATGTGAAATAAAAGAAGGTAGGAAAGGGCAGTAGATAAAGGCCTGGACTGCCCTTCTCGTCTGGCTGTACTGCCACAGCTGGAGGAACGGGAGCCCAGGAGGAATCGGGGCTGCCTTCACACCACCAGATTCCATTCCCCAACCCCAAGAAGGCACAGACTCTTTCCACTAGTAAGTCCTTCGTCCTCCCTCTGCCCAATTCTGCACAGGCTGATCCTCCCAGCGTGCCCGCTCCCAGGCCCCACTGTCCCCTGCCCCTCTCACGGTACTCACGGCCTGCTCGCACTGCACATCCAGGGCACTAGTGGCCTCATCCAGGATGAGGACTCGTGGGTCTCGCACAAGGGCCCGGGCAATGGCCAGACGTTGTTTCTGTCCCGCAGCCAGCTGGCTCCCCTTCTCCCCTACATCTGAGGACATCAGAGAAATTCTCTTCCTCAGATACAAGTGACAGAGACAACATACAAGGAGGGACAAGTGCATAGCAGGTACTTCCAGTAGGACCTCGGGAGGTGGGAGGAGGGCCATGGGGTGGAGACCTGACGAGGCTGCCCGTGGAGGGAGCACCACTGCTGCATTGCTTTCTGCAAACAAAGACTCTTGAGCAAGATGGAGGCTGAAGAATTCAGGGTACGCAGAAGGAGACATAGGAATGGAGTAAAGGGCAGAGGAACAGCAAACATCAAGTTACAGGGACACGACTCTCACCACTAAGAGTAAGTGTGATTTTCTCTTTTTCACTGAAGGAGCAGGCTTACAATTTGTAGAAGATACCTGTGTATATTCCATGCTCCATTTCCTGGATGAAGTCATCTGCGTGGGCAGCCTGGGCAGCCGCCATCACCTTATCATCTTCGCAGCTCTGCAGCCCATAAGCAATGTTGTTCCTCACAGAACCGGAGAACAGCACAGGCTCCTGCCCAACTGAAACCACCTGTGCAGACGGGACAGGGGCAGAGGACTATGTATAAACCCCCAAGGCACGGGCCCTCTTGTCCTCCCCACCTACCTCCCTCAGAATGAACACCTGGTGCATCTCTCCGTGGATCTCCCATCCTCTCTCTGTACATGCTCCCTTCTCCTGTCCCGTCTTCTCCCTCCTCACCCACCTGGCTGTGCAGGTAGCAGTGTTCATATTGTGAGACGGGCTTTCCATCCAGCAACACCTGTCCCGCGGTGGGCTGGTACAGATTCTGCAGCAGGGCAGCCACTGTGCTCTTCCCAGACCCATTGGGTCCCACCAGCGCCGTCACCTCACCAGGACGTAGGGTGAACGTCAGCCCCTGGAAAACCAGAAAAGAGTTAAGGGCCTGCCCCTTCTCCCTCAAAATCCCTCCATTTCTCTTCCTAGCAGAGGCAAGACCAGTTTCTCAGAGGCAAATGAACTACAGGCTGTGATGTCCAATTATGCATTAGCAGCAGAGAGCAAGGGTCCAGGTTTCCTCCCTCTTTCAGGCACCTTGAGCACAGGCCTGTCGGGGCGATTGGGATATGCAAAGGAGACGTCTTGGAATTTCACAACCCCCTGCAGAGTGGTGGGGGCCAGTGTGCCAGGTGAGGGCAGATTTGGCTGTCGGTCCATGTAGGAGAAAACCTTGTCCGCAGCTCCCACGTTGCTGAGCATATCCCCATATATGTATACCAGGGTCTGGAAAACAGGAATGGGAGAGCCGGCTAATCAAACACACTTCCACCAGAGACCACCCTCCCACCTCCTCACACACTCCACTCACAACTGTACTGCTCCTCCTCCGTATTCAAAAGAGATTCTCCACCTTTAAATGTACAATTTGGATGGAATTTAAAAGCGGCACCAATACCCCAGTGTTCCAATTTGCAATGTAAAAGATATACAGTCCATTCTCCTGCCATTCAGCATTGCCTCTAGCCCCAGATCTTTTCAGTTACTGCTTCCTATTACTTGGGCCCGGTTCTGTCTTGCTTGATTAGACGGGAACTCCTTAAATGCAGGCACTGTGTCCAACTCACCTGTGTAGCCATCAGAGTGACTAGCGCAGTTCTCTACACAAAAAAGATGTTTATCAAGTGTCTAGGAAAATGTTTAAATAAAGCCCTGGATGAAGTAGCTGTTTTTGAGAACTGGTAAATGTAGGAAGAGACCTAAATGCTCACTCTGCCTTTCCTCATCAAACTGTACCACTGGGTAATGAAATGGTAGATAAGGGGCAGTCTCCCTTCATAGACCTATTTCAGATAATACATGAAGAATGACAGAGTATCTCCCTTTTGCAGCCCTAATTCTGTCATGGATCTAGGTACTGCTCATCGGTGGCTGATGTTGCCACAAATAGAGAACCAGACACTGTGTGACTCTTGGAGGAAGAAAGCATCACCACCTAAAAAGCACTGTTGCTGGAAAAAGACAAAAAAAAAAAAAAAAAACCCTCAATCTCACAAGCTTCTAGGTGTATCTATCAATAGACAGGAAATACAGAGGCAGAAGAGCATATAATACCACAGGGATTCAGTCAACAAAATCCAGACCCTAAGAAACTCCACAGGACAAACAACCTATTTCTTCAGCAAATAAACTGTGCAAGGGAAACTTTTAGAAAGACACATGGATTGATGGATAGATGGATCGATAGATAGATAGACTTAGATAGACAGAGATAGATAGATAGATGGACTTAGATGGATAGACTTAGACAGATTGATAGACAGATAGATAGACTTAGATAGATAGACTGATAGATAGATAACTTAGATAGATAGACTTAGATAGATAGATAGATAGATAGATAGATAGATAGATAGATAGATAAATAGATAGACAGACTTAAAAGATGTATCAACCAATCACAATATGTGGCTGTTTTTGGATCCTGATTCAAGCAAAGTACAATAAACACACTCATACACATATATTACATGGATAGCACAAGTGGAAATTTGACAACTGACTGTATTTGATAAATTTTAAGAACTATTGTTAATTTTTTGGTGTGATAATGGCTTTGTTGTTACATACTTTTAAAGATGTTTATATTTTTAAGAAACATACCAAAATATTTACAGATGAAACTATATAATATCTTGGATTCGCTTCAGAATAATATGGGTGGGGGAAGTGGCTGGGGATACCGATCAAACAAGATTGGGCATGAGTTGATCATTGTTAAAGCACAGGATGTATACATGTGAATTTGTAAAAGTATTTTGTCTTATTTTTGGCATATGTTTAAAATTCTCCATAGCAAAATTACTTGGGGGTTTTGGTTTTGTATTGTATTGTTAAAAGGAACAAATAAAGCCCAAGGCCCAGAAGGCCACAAAGAAAAAGACAGGGAAAAAAGGAGAGCAGGCTTGGCTTCTCACTCACTTGCACATAGCTCCCCACGCTCTCCTGGTAGATCATAAAGGAAAGCAGGCTGCCCTGGGTGAGCTCCCCATCCTGCATCTGCTGCAGCCCACAGCTCAGCATCAGCACCTGCACCCCCAAGTGCAGCACCTGGGAGAGGAGAAGAAAGAGATGAGGCTGGGAATCCTCCCATTCTTTCCCCCTCTCTGCCTCTATGAGACTGACCTGCAAAGGCCCCCAGAACCAGCTGTAGTTTCCCTTTCCCTTTCCCTCCCCTTTTCCTGGGCTCCTTTCACAACCACTCTGCTATCTTACCCTCCTTATGAGCAGGTACAAGGCGCGTTCCAGGTCTCTCCGCCAATACAGCTGCCGGCATTGTTCAAGGGCCTCTTTATAGCGACAGACTTCATGCTCCTCAGCCCCAAAACTGCGAACGGTCTGCAACCCTCCAACGGCCTCCCGCACCACCTGCCCTGCCCTGGCCACTGCATCCTGGATCTCCCGAAGCACTGCCTGGAAGAGGGTCAGCAAACACCGGGGCTGATGTGGCAGAGACAGCAGGCCCCCACATCTTATTCCAGCCTATGCGATGCTCCCTAGTCTACCTAAAAATACCAAACTGTTTCTTTCCTTCTTCCTTACTCTTCTTTCCAGAAGGAGGAAGAGTGAAGGAGCGAGGGAACAAGATATTATCGAGCTCTCAGTGTTAGGTAGTATAGGAGATACATGCAATTTTTTTTTAACCTTCATTTGAGGTAATTCTCCCATCCCCAGTGTCTGAATCAGGAAGGAAGCGTAGTTTTCTCAAGGAGCCACAGATAGTTAAGAAAGGGGGAGATGTAATTCCAAATGGATCAGAGGCCTCAACATAAGAGCTAACACTATAAAACTCCTAGGAAAATGTAGGAGAAGAGCCTCATGCCACTAGATTTGGCAATGATTTCTTGGACATGACACCAAAAGCACAGACAACAAAAAATAGATAAATCAGACTTCATCAGAATCTAAAACGCTTGTGCATCAAAGAACTCTATTGACAGAGTGAAAAAGCAACCATAAATGCAAGAAAATATTTGCGAATCATATATCTGATAAGAAATTAATATGCAAAACATTTAGTGAACTCCCATAACTCAAAAAAAAAAAAAACAAAAAATGGGCAAAGAACTTACATTCTTTCAAAAAAGATACATAAATGGCTAAAAAACACACGAAAAGATGCTCAACATTTACTAATCATTAGGGAAATGCAAATCAAAACCACAATGAGATAATCCTAATCACCTAATCACCACCATTAGGATGGCTATCAGAAAAAAAAAAGACAACAAAAAGTAATAAGTGTTGATGAGGATGTGGAGAAATTGGAAACCTTAATCACCACTGGTGGGAATTTAAAATTGTTGCCTCTGCTATGGAAAACTGTGTGGTGGTTTGATACAGTCTGGCTGTGTCCCTACCCAAATCTCATCTTGAATTCCCATGTGTCATGGGAGGGATTGGGTAGGAGGTAATTCAATCATGGGAGCAAGTCTTTCCCGTGCTGTTCTTGTGATAATGAATAAGTCTCACGAGACATGGTGGGGTTAAGAAGGTGAGTTCCCCTGCACAAGCTCTCTTTTCTCTTGTCTGCTGCCATGTGAAATGTGTCTTTTGCCTTCCGCCATGATTGTGAGGTCTTCTCAGCCACGCGGAACTGTAAGTCCAATAAATCTCTTTCTTTTGTAAATTGCCCAATCTTGGGTGTGTCTTTATCAGCAGCGTAAAAATGGACTAATACAGCGTTCCTCAAAAATTTTAAAATAGAATTACCATATGATCCAGCAACTCCACTTCTAAGTATATACCCAAAAGAACCAAAAGCAGGGTATCAAACAGGTATTTGTACACTCATGTCCACAGCAGCATAATTCACAATAGCCAAAAGGTGGAAACAACGCAAATGTCCATTGACAGAAGGATAATCAAAATGTGACGTATGCACACAACAGAATATTATGCAGCCTTAAAAGGGAGGAAATTCTAATGCATGCTACAATAGGGATGAGGCCTGAAGACATTATGCTAAGTAAAATAAGCCAGTCACAAAAAGACAAATACTGTATGGTTCCAGTTACGTACAGTATCTGGAGTCATCAAATTCACGGAGACAGAAGGTACAATGGAGGTTGCCAGGGGCCAGGGGTTGGGGGTAGTGGGCAGTTACTGTTTAGTGGGTACAGAGTTTCATTTTAGGAAGATGAAAAAAGTTCTGGAGATGGATGGTGACAATGGTTGCCCAATAACAATGTGGGTTTCCTAAATGTCACTGCACTGTACACTTCACATGGTTAAAATGGTAAATTTTATATTATGTATGTTTTACCACAATATAAGAGAAAAAGAGAAGGTGGAGCTGACATTCAGACTCAGGACTTCCTGATGACGCCTCCTTTCCCTATGCTTCATCCAGACTTCTGCTGATTTTAAAGGGAAAATCTCCCTGCCTAGCCTCCAAGAAATCATTTTTAATCTTTGCAGTGGGGGTGGGGGATGTATAGACTCCTTTAAGAAGCTAATGAAAAGTTATCATCTCCTATCATCTCCCCTTCCTATTCCCTCCCCCACACCCTCACACACACTTTTACATTTTTGTTTACAGTTCTGGAGGATCATGAACCTTCTGAACTCAAATATCCATTGTTGGATGGCTGGACGAGCAAAATGTGGTATATACATACAATATACCTTCTCCCCTAAGGGCTGAGAAGAGAACATCTCTCTCTAGGAGATCCTCTAGCCACAAATGTGGAAGCCTCCTCACCTGTCAGTTTTATTCTCCCTTTGGGGTTCCCTTACATGCACACTCACCTGATGACGGGTGTTGTACACTTTCTCGGCTGCTATTGTGAAGGGCATGTCCAGCAGAGAAAGGAGGGTGAGTCGAGGCGATATGCTGAGCATGAAGCCATACAGCCCCACCACTTTCACCAGGCTTCGCAAGAGCACATTGGCATTTAAAGGAAGCCAGTTACTCATCAGGGTGGTATCCGAGCTCAGCCGTGAGTTCAGCTCCCCTAAGAAGGACAGAGCAGGTGAGGAAAGAGGAAACTATGTGTACTGCAGGGCCCCCAGAAACTCCCTCCTAACCGTTCCCTCTGACACAGCCCCCTCCTCTGAACATCCTCCTTCACTTGCAGAGGGACAGTGGAGGCTGCTTCCCCCCCTTCCCAAATGAGAGAAAAGCATCCCCAGGTCCTGGCATATGAGTGAAGGCAGGAGGAGAGGCTGTGGATGGAAGATCACTGAGGGGCAAGGGATGTCCATGGGAATCCCAGACCTGGACTCCAGGTCCCACCTGTCTTCACCTCCTGGAAGAAACCGAGGTCCTGGCGCAGCAGGGAGGAGAAAAGCTGCTCCCGGATCCGCAAGTTGATTCTAGACATGGTGTAGGTGAAGCAGCCTCCTCGGCAGCCTGCAGACAGTGAGCTGCGGGGTAGGAGATGAGAGGGGAGGGAGATGCAGAGAAGGAGCAAGCCAGCGGGTGAAACAGAGGAGCAAGCCAGGAGTGCAGAGAAGCACAAAGTCGGGGGGAAAGCATGCCAGGAGAGGCAAAAGAGAAAGAAATGAGAGATAGACACACAGAGAGAGAAGAGGCAAGGAATACACAGAGGAAGAAGAAAGGGGAGACATGGTGAGCTAGATGTGAGAACAAAATCATAACATGTACAAATTCACAAGTATTTATGGAGTGCACTCTGTACTAGACACAATAGAAGGCTACAATAGAAGGGAAAATATATTGTGAAAACAAGTATCCCAGTGCTTATTTCTGTCCTGGCCTCCCTCAGGCTTGTCCCTCTGTGTGTCTTCTCTGCCTTCGTCTCCTTCCTGCCCCATACCCAAAGCCCTTCCCTGTCATCATAGATACTTCATCATGGGAACTGCAGTAATAAACTCCCTGCCCCCACCATTCTCTGGAGCCCGAGTCATGTGGTTCCCATCTTTCATCCTTCAGGTTGGAGAATTCCTCTTAGACCAACTACATGTCCACAGTAAAACTTAGAGGAAAAAATATAAAAGCATAAAAGCAGGTATTTTACAACATATATGTTTCTAACACAAATTTAGTTACCATATTGAAGAAGCATTTGGAATAGTCAGACATGATATAATGAGGGTTTGGACTTTAATGAAAGGGATGCATTCTGAGAAATGTGTCATTAGATAGTTTCATCATTGTGTGAACATCGTGGAATGTACTTACACAAACCTAGATGTCATAGCCTACTGCACACCGAGGCCATGTAGTTTAGCCTATTCCTCCTAGACTACAAATCTGTACAACATATGACTGCACCTAACACTGTGGGTGACTGTAACGCAGAAGTAACTATTCGTGTATCTAAACATAGAAAAGGTACAGTAAAAATATGGTATTATAATTTTGTGGGTCCACCATCTTATATGTGGCCCATCATTGACCTGAACATCATTATGCAGTGCATGACTGTAGTTTCAGCAGAAAGCAGCCAGGATGGAATGAAGGCACAATGAAGAAATGGTTTTTGAGGGTATTCTAAATTAAGTATGACCATAAAAATAGAGACAATCAGGCCGGCTGGGATTTGGGTAAGGTGAGTGCGCACCTCCTTAAACTTTGCACCCCAGGTGCCTCACTCACCTCATCCCAGTCCAAGCCTTATCAAACAGTTTGTTTGTTTATGTCTAGAAAGAGAAGGGAAAGCAAGTGAAGGGAAAAGAGTAATGATTCTGGAAAGAAAGGTGATAAGCCTCAGAGTAAGATCTTCAGGGACTGGCAAGGTAAGTTGGGAAAGAAGAGTGAGAGGGAGAAGCATGCCCGTCCTGAGGAGAGAGTGACCCTGGAGAATACTTTGGAGACAGACTTAGCGGTAGGAGGCAGAAAGAAATGGAATTTCATGGGCCTAGGAATGTTGAGAGACATTCCATCTGAGACTTCAATTCCTTCTGTACTACCTTCACTCATAACTTGTACCTATAATAAGATCAGATAAACTTTGAAGATACTGGATGAATATGAATGAAGGAAGAAATGAATGGATAGAAGAAACAGAATGGTGACTACATTCGCCATATTTTAGTTTGAGTATTTTTGTGCTTTGCGCCTGAAAGGGCCTAGAAATAGGGAAGTGAAGACCCCTGGAAAGACTTGGGGCTAGCAAACGGACCCAGCTGCCCATCACCCACCTGCCAAAGGAGAAGAGGCACATGAAGAAGATGGCACTGGCAAAGGCATGGGGGTCAAAATCACCTCCCAGGATGTCAATCACACGACCAGAATAGTGAGGGATTAATGTCTCACCTGAGAGAGGCATGAAAAATAACGCATGAATGTACTGGTGCCCAGGCCCTTTTCCCACCTCCAACTCACAACGTCCTCTCCCGACTCACCTAAGACAGCAAGGACAAGGAAGAAGAAGGCGGCAACGAGGAGAGGCAGGTCCGGCCTGGAGAGCTTCAGCAGCCTCCACATCAAGACTTTGTTGTTCACCTGGTCCTGCTCCTTCTCCTGGGCTCCAGGAGGGCTCAGAACAGCCCACAGTGACCAGCTGAGCCCCGCGGCCCCGTATGCCACCAGCAGCCAGCTCCAAGAGGCTGAAGCGACTCTGGCTGGCGGAGCACGTGAGGCCCCCGCGACCAGGGCTCTCAGGGAGACAGTCAGGGGGGTGGCCAGACAGAGTGAGGGCAGCAGTGTCCCCACAAATCCCAGCAGCCCTCTTAGCTTCAGCAGCCCCCACAGCCCTCCCAGCCGCAGGGTCCCCTCCAGCCATAGTCCTGGCAGCCCTTGAGGAAGCAAAGTCCCCAGAGGGCCCTGAAGCAGCCACAGTAAAGCCGCGTCCACCAGCAGCAGGAAGGTCCAGGGTCTCAGGTCAGGGAGCGGCATGGCTCTGTCAAGGATACGAGATAAGAAATTACGGGGGTGGAGCCCCAGTCCTTGTCCCTGCCCTCCTACCTGCCTGGCTTCGCCCAACCCGTCCATCGGCTTCTCATTTTATCCTATTCGACCCTGAGAGCTCTCCTGAGTAACCGGTGCTCATCCGTACACCCCTCCTACAACAGACAGCTTTCGGCCTGCCTGGGGAGCTGGAAGCATGACCATCAGGAGCCTCGCGCTTAAAAAAAAAAAAAAAAAAAAAATTCCCCGGACCCCCACCCCCACCCCCGCCTGCCGCAGCGAGCTAAGCGGTCCGGGCTCCGCTGCCTCCTATCGCCGGGTGCAGAGGGACTGGGAAACTGGAGCGCAGAGTAGGTAGTCACTTGGGCTGCGTCCCTGCTGGCGCTCCAGGTTCCCCTCCGCACCAACTCACCAGCCGCGGCGGGGAGACTGCAGCTCCGGGGTCTTCTGCTTCAGCGCTGAGGTCCGCTCCGCCTCTCCCAACTTCGCTACCGGCTCTGGTCAGCCAGCTACGCTCAGCCAGGGCGGGCGTCTGGGCGCGAGCAGCTTTCGCTTTCGCTTTCGCTTCCGCGGCCAAGGCCTTCATTCTGGGCTGGGCCGCCGGGAGGGGGCGCGCGAGACCCGCAGACAGCGGAACAGGAGCCCGAACTCCGGTTCGCAAGGCACAGGCCTCAATGAGTCTCACTCACCCTTAGTGGTGGTTACTCTGGGATATAAAACTGCAAAAATGTTTCTTTATCATTAAGTAAAATACAGTTGTCTCAAGGACTTTATCTGTTGTCCTTGCTTTGTAATTGAAGAATGCTTTGTAATTGGAGAATCACTAGATTTTCTCAGTTACTACTTCAAGCTCTGAACTTACTGTTAAGAAGTGCCCTCTTGCGGTGGCTCACGCCTGTAATCACAGCACTTTGGGAGGCCGAGGCGGGAGGACTGCCTAAAGTCAGGAGTTCGAGACCAGCCTGGCCAACATGGTGAAACCCTGTCTCTACTAAAAATACAAAAATTAGCCAGGGCATGATGGCAGACGCCTGTAATGCCAGCTACTCGGGAGGCTGAGGCAGGAGAATTGCTTGAACTCAGGAGACAGAGGTTTCAGTGAGCCGAGATCAGGTCATTGCACTCCAGCCTGGGCGACAAGAGCGAGACTTTGTCTTAAAAAAAAAAAAAAAAGTGCCCTGTTCCATGCAAGCTCCAGTTTTAGGCGAACGAAAAAATATGCCGGGCTCTCCTAAATAGAAGGTTCCAACCAATCTCAACAGGCCAAAGGGGATTTTCACGTACAGATTTTGAATTTAGGAGGCCCTGACCTCTTCATCCGTCCTTCTCTTCATCCGTCCTTCTCAGCAGAGCACCTTGAGCTGGCGCGTGCTCAGATGCCTCTAAGCCTGTATTCCAAATTATGTTGGGTGCACCTTCAGCCTATGAGGGAAATGCACGGTACTGGGCTTTGGTTCTTGTTCTATTTTAACACTGTTTAGAACAGTAATCAGGTTTCTAAATATCCTTCCTGACCCAGAGCCTACCTATGCAACAGAAAGATTCGTTTATTCCAGAAAGGACTCTTCAGATTGAAACCACCTCCCAAACTAAAAACAAACAAACAAAATCCCCAAAGGAAGGGTCACTTGGATTCCAACTCACCATTTTGAAATGTTATCTGTGTGACTACCAAGGAGTCACTTAAAGTTTAAAACAGTGGTGGTGGGGAGGAGGGATTTTAAGTAGGGACTCGCTAAAGTTTTTACAACTCTATTCATTCTGGAATTTTAAGTATCTCTCTCTAATGAAGAAAGTTCCATGCTCAAGCTCATGCTCCTACTTTCAAGCATTTGTTTCCTTTATTCTCTGGAAAGGGACACGGTCCGTAGTTCCAGCATGATTCCGGAAATCTCATGATGTGTGTCTATTTCTTCTAACCTGCGTCTTTCACATTTTCCCTGCACTCCTCACTTAGGGGAGTCCCCCTGATCTCTTCTTCCTCTAGAATTATAGTCCTGTCATCTTGCAATTCAGCATGACACATCATGGAATTGGACCCCTAATGTCTGTCTTTATATTCAATATCCAGTATCTCCGAAGTGTTATTTGGGGTAAATGGTATGGTGTTTATATGATTACCGTGTTAAGGTGAAGTGGAAGCTTTTTCATCCCACTCTGTAAAGTCAAAAACAGTTATCCTAGGTGCCCTACTCTCTGTTCCTCAAACCATTAACAATGGAGCACACAGGAGTCCCCAGGTGTCCCTCTATGGAAAGGACCCTAACCTATGTGAAATTGCAAATAAATGTCCATGAACAACAATGAACAGCCTTCCTGAGGTCTTGAAGAGATGAGTGTGGAAGGAAACCCCAGGAAGAAATATGTGGTAAGGCCACATTTCTTAGATAAGGGTCTGAGTCTCTTCTCCAGAAAAAGTGTCTCTTTATTTCCTGCCCCACCCAACAACCACAGGCCCAACCCCATTCAGCCACAAGAGGTATTTATAACCGTTTTTCTTTATTCTACTTAGTGGGGCACCCAGAAGCTTCCCTGGGGGAAACACTTGTTTAGATAGAGAACACGCAGAAGATGCACTTCACCACCTCCTCTGGCTGCTGAGCCCATACTCTCTCTTTGGCTCAGGCTAGGCTGCTTCTTCTGGGACTTAACGTGGCTCAGGTCCCCGAGTCGGCCAAGCCCTCGCGGAGGAGACCTGCCCAGCTGCCACCACCACCATTACTGGTTGGCTTCCCGGTACTGGTGCAGCAGGTCACTGACATCTGTACTTTCTACTTTTACCCAACCATCTTCCTTCATGTGGTACACTGTAGACAAATGAGAAAAGAACTCGGAGTCACCTTTCAGCTCAGCAAGTTCCTGTCACTGATGTTACGTTGAAGGCAGCAACAAGACACATGCGCAGGCTTAAAACCGTATGACTGGGCCTTTAATGCCCTTCTTCTGACTCTGAAAATTTCCTTCCTACCACTCTCCCTCCTTTGAGTCTTTCAATCTTTTTTTTTTTTTTCTTTTGAGACAGAGTCTCGCTCTGTGGCCCAGACTGGAGTGCAATGGCATGATCTTGGCTCACTGCCAAGTTCCACCTCCCAGGTTCAAGTGATTCTCCTGCCTCAGCCTCCCAAGTAGCTGGGACTATAGGCACCCGTCACCATGTCCGGCTAATTTTTGTATTTTTAGTAGAGATGGGGTTTCATCTTGGCCAGGCTAGTTTCTCAATCTTAAATCACCCCCCAACCGCCCGCTGATTCCTCCCAGACATGATGGTGGGAGCATTGGTCTCTTACTATTGACAACGCCTCCAGAATAGCTGTCTCTGTGAGTGGCATGAGCAATCGCCCTGCGGCCAAGGTCATAGGCCTCTTCAGGGCTAAGATTAGGCCGATAGCCACTATCCATGACCCCGTAGGCATAAGTGTTCCCACTACCAGTGGAGAACATATTTCCTGAGAGCCGAGTCCCATGTTCATCCACGTAGTAGAGTCCAGGACCCTGTAAGATGAAAGATTTCAGGCTGAAATTGGAGAGGAAGATGTTGGTAATATGGAGGTTCAAATGTGAGTCATAAAAAGTGGACAAAAGAATTAATATTACCACAAGAACACTGGAATTAGGAAATCACTCTGGTAAAGTCATAGAACTTTAGAAATAAAAAAGAAAAAACAAACTTGAAATCAACTATTTAACAAAAGGGACAAGCTTACAAAACACACGAAATGATTCATATCTGGGTCAATAAATAGTCCATGGATATACTGGAACAGTTCTATAACCAAGCACTCTATATGCCATGCATCTTGTCAGGGAGGGAGTAGGAGCATATGATGGGAAACACATATGTCATCCATGGGGGACATGGTGGGGGAACATGGAGAATGGAGAGCACCCACCTTCTTATCCCAGCCACAGATCATGCTGCCCATAGAGAGGCCCATGCCCCGGTACTGGCACATCATGTTGGACAGCAGCTTGGAGGCTGCCGACACCGAAATACGATCTCCATTTCGCAGATAGTACAGCCTGGGTGAGTACAAAGTGGAGTGAGGGAAGGGAGGTTAGCTCTTTCCAACTTGATGAGACAGGAAACGATTGAAGAGATAAGCATTGGAAAGGAATTATTTTGTAGGATCTAAAGATGAGAGAAAGATTTGGAATTTAAAGTATCTGAAGCATACAAAGGCAGCCTAGTAAATGATACTATCCCACCAGGGTGGATGTGTCAGTGCTAAATAACTGACATATTATCTGGCTTATGTGTGGAGCACAGGCTGAGATTTGGGAGAAGGTTCTTATCACCAAAAAGCTGTTTTGTGAAATATGCTATTAGCACTAAGATGGACCGCATAGGACAAGAGTAAGGAGCAATGATCTGAGAGATCCAGGGATTAACCACTAGACTAAGAAAGGAAGATGAGAGGCCTCACTTACCTGCATTCCTTGGCCAGCAGGCGCTCCCAGTACTGACAGTCTGCTGCACAGCCAGACATGGTGCCAAGCAGGTAAGGGTTGATCTCAATCACCTTGTTCACCCGTAAGGTAGCTGGAAGAAGATGGAGTTTTGGGAGAGAAGGGATGACCCCACAGATCCCCCAGTGTGTCCTAAATCAATATCCACTTCCACTTTGCTGCAGAGTTGGCCTCCTGTAGAAAGGGGAGCCCAGCCCCCCAGATTCTGGAGCCTGCTGGAGTGTATAGACTCACCAATGTAGGACCCAGCTGAGGCCCGAGAATCCACTGCTACAATCACTCCATGCTGGAACTTGAAGGCAAGCGTGGTGGTGCCATGGGCCATGTCAATCTGAACGTTCCCTTCTCCGTCCCCACCCAGAGACTGGAAGAATTCTGTGGGCTGATAAGAGAAAAGAGGTAGAGAGAGGCAATGAAACATTCTGTAGTAAGAGGCTCCAGGAAAAGGTTTTAGAGAGTATGAGGGTGAGGAGATATGCACAAATTATCTAACCATCAATAAATGAAACAGTTAATAACCAATCTCTAGAAGGAAATGACTCGGGAGAAGGAAGAGGTATGCTGTATCAACCTTTTCCATTTTCCAGCACAATAGAAATGAAAGCAAGCACTTGTTACCATAACGAAAAAACTTTGAGAGTGACTTAAAGTGTTTCTCCCATGCAAAAACCATTCGACCCTCAAAAAACACCGTTTAGTAACAGTATCCTCATTTTACAGAAGAGGGGCTTGGGACCTAGACTAAGTGACTTGTTCTAAGTCGCGCAAAAGTGAGTTGCTGAGACGAGGCCAGCAGGCAAAGTTCATAGGTTTCCCAAGACACCACACAGCTCCTATATCATGTGATAACCCCATGAAAAAGGCCCCACGATTTGTGTGTGGACAAGGGCAGGAAAGCTCTCTTGTCTTCCTTTGGGAGCCCCCACCTCACCTGTAACTCTTTGTGCTAACCTGCACTTCCTCCTCTCAGGCCCCATCCCCACGTGGCCTCTTCTTTGGGTCTGGCGCTCTCCAGGACTGAAGGCTGCCGCCCACCCTGTCCCCCGCGCTCCCGCTCTAGCCTCCTCCTCTCAGGCGACCCTCCACTCCTCAGCACCCGCCTTCCCTCATCCCTGAGGGTTTCCCTACAGCCCCGACCTGCATTCCCCGGGGTAAGGCGAGCTCTGGAGATCGCATAGAGAAACTGTAGTGTCCTGGGTCCGAGCGATGCCCGCTTCCCGAGACCGGGAGAGCCCATTCCGGCCGCTGCCCTCGGGGGGCTCCGCATACATCCAGTAGCGCCATGACCGCCCAGCACCCGGAGATCTGTCGGTTCTCGGAGGAGGAAGTGAAAGCGAAAGCCACAGATCGAAGGGGAGGGAACCAGAATCTTTTCCACATCCCCCTGCCTTTTCCGAGAAAAGGACAGTTAGTGCCTGGACCAGGACTATCATATTGGGGACCGTCTTCTCTGCTGTCCCTTTATGGGGGTCGGGAGAACGATGGGTCAAGGGTTGTCCGAAGAAAGCAAGAAAGCGACGGGCGCCTTCAGAAGCCCCCTTGGCGATGGGTTACAGTAAGAGGTACTTCCAGGCTTGGGCATCTGCTGGAAACAGGGGTGGGTAGGGTCGTGTCACCTAAAGGCGCAGCCTCAACCAGAAGACTGGAAGTCAGCCAGGAGCTGGGAGTCGTTTCACGCGGGGTGGGGGTTCCTATGAGCATCACTTTACAAAACCAGGAGGGACGGAAGTGAGAGGGGGCAGAGTCTTGGGAACAGGTCCTGGGGCAACTGCAACAGAATATAACCGCCGCGTGTAGGGGAAGGGGGCGCCAGGAAGAGGCCGCAGTCTCTGAATCTTTCCACGGCATCCATCTTAGGGCCCCTCCCGGTTCAACGGTCTCCTAACCTGTAGTCACCCACAAGAGCGTGCCCCTTCTGCCCGCCCTTCCTAGCATTGCTCCTTGCTTGGCCGAGCACTGCGGAGTTTCACGCCTCTAAACCACGCCTCTCCTTGCAACATGTGTTGGCCTCATCTACCCAGCAACTGTCGACGTCACACGACCTGGACCTCCCTGAATGGGAGCTATTTACTAGACAATCCCGCCTACTGTTCTGAGGTTTCCCCTCCAGGTGCCGCTTCGCAGCCAGGCGAGCCAGGAAGGACCGAAGCGGGCGAGGTGGTGAGTTGTGAGGCGCGCCCAGTCCCTCCGTTCCCCCCTGGCACTTTCTCTGGCCGCGCCCGCGCCATCTGCCACCTTGGAGAGGCCACGGCTCTGAGCTGCGGCCGCTGGTGCGTTGGTGAGCCCTGTAGCCGGGGTCTTGCTCATTCTTGGGGGTGGGCGTAAGGGGATGGGGGAAGTGGAAGGGGCCTCATAGGAATTAAAAAGCTTAAGGGAAAAAATGATGCACTTAGGGGGTAAAACATTGAGGATGATAAAAGACGAGACACCCCGCGCTGAAAAGTGTGCTGCACTTTGGTGTGCCGGAAACGTAAGAAACCACAGTACAAAACACCAATTTTATTATAAATATCAAGCACCTACAGGGTGTTTATGGGCCAGCATACGCCTTCAGTCCTATTGACAATAGCTGATCATCTTTCTGTACATTCTGAACATTTCTCAGTTTTCAGAGTGCTGGCCACACCAAAGCATCAACCCTGGCTCTAAACCCAGTCACACCAAGGAATTACAAATCCTGTGTTTGTCCTCCAGGAAGTCTGCATTATCATGAGGAGCTTGGAAGGGAGGTAACACACTCAAAGTAAATTTCAAGTAACTCCTTCTAGAGGCAGCTGCCTACTCTGCAGCTGTGGTTCTCCACCACAGAGAGAAGAAAAGGGAGGGAGATGGAGTGTGCAGGTCTGAGAAGGCTTTCATTCTGGAGCATCTGCAGGAGCCTGTACCATGGTCCAGTAGCACCCCTTTTTCTCCATGAGCTGCTGGTGGGTTCCCCCCTCCCGGATAGTGCCTCCTTCCAGAAAGAGGATGTGGTCAGCCTGCTCCACCAGGCTGAGGTTCTGGGTGATGAGAAGCACTGAGCGAGAGTACCGCTCAGGGCTTTCATACAGGAGCTGCTCCACCTGAGGAAAGACATCGGACCGCCAGAGCTGGGAGCCCAGGGAGCCACCTTTGTTTCCAGGGCTGGGACTGACCTCACAGGATCACTGCTGACTCTGCCAACAACCCTAAGGACACCAAAGTTTCCCATTCTGAGTACTTCTCTGCAAACCCTTTGTTTCATTAAGAACTGTTTTAAATGAAGGGTGCGAAAGTGGGATAAAAGTGAGAGTCCTAGAGTGAAACACATGACAGAAGAATAAAGACTATTGAATAGTCCTCTTCTCTACCCATGGACTTGGAATTTTTATATTAGATTTTAAGAAAATATAACTTAGTAGTAAAGAGGTGAGCCTTCAAGTCAGGCAGATCCAAATTTGGGTCAAGGCTGCACCACTCAAAAGCTATATGACCTCTATATGAGCAGCTTATTCAATCTCTTTTAGCCTCCATTTTGTCATCTGTAGAATGATGATAAATGCCTAGCTCAGAAGGATTCCTAATGAATAAATGAGTGGCAGTGTGTGTAAAGAGACTAGCTTAATTAATATTAATATGATTAGGATGGGCTGGGCCCAGTAGCTCATGCCTATAATCCTAGCACTTTGGGAGGTCAAGGTGGGAAGATCACTTGAGCCCAGGAGTTCAAGGCCAGCCTGGGCAACATAGTGGGATCCTGTCTGTACCAAAAAAAATTTAAAAATAAACAGTATTATGAGGATGGCTTTTTCGTTATGTTTCGCTTTAGAAATTCAGTCTATAGGACTGGGCTCGGTGGCTCACACCTATAACTCCAGCCCTTTAGGAGGCTGAGGTGGGCAGACTACCTGAGCTCAGGAATTCAAGGCCATGTACACACACGCACATGCATACAGACACACTCATGCATGGGCAACATGGTGAAACCCCATCTCTACTAAAAATACAAAAGTAAACCAGGCATGGTGGCGTATGTCTGTAGTCCCAGCTACTCTGGAGGCTGAGGGGAGAATCGCTTGAGCCCAGGAGGTTGAGGCTGCAGTGAGCCAAGATTGTGCCACTGCGCTCCAGCTTGGGCAACAGAGTGAGATATTGTCCAAAAAAAAAAAGAAAGAAAGAAAGTCAGTCTGTAGTTTGTAGATAGTCTCTTTTAACTGGTGCTAGGTGTCTTGTCTTTGCCTTGTCTTCTATCTCTACTCCTTGGGGAGGCATCCAATGGAACTGGATTTGGGAACTGAGAATTGCAAGGACTGGTTTGTATAATTATGATGTTAGTAAAACTAATGGAAGATGTATAAAAGAGGCAAGCTGGGGTGGGATATAGGCATTAAGAAGATGACTGCCTCACCCGTAACTGGCTGTTTGCATCCAGGGCACTGGTGGCATCATCCAGGATAAGTACACATGGCTTCCGGATCAATGCTCGGGCCAACGCCACTGCCTGTCGCTGACCCCCGGACAGCTGGCTTCCAGCCTCGCCTACCTCTGCAGAGCAAAGGGCCAAGATGAGAACTGTATAGCCATATGTGTGCGTGCATATACACACACGCACATGCACACAGACACACTCATGCATTCACGCACTCACACACAGCAAGATCTGACAGTTGTAGCTGGATAGGGAAGATTCTGGGAGGGTGAACAGAATCCTGAGGATGTCAGGATGAAGAAGCCATAGGAGCACGACCTTACAACTTCAAATTGATGTCCATGAGTCAGGAGGAACTGAAGGATAAAGGCAAGACTATTGGGGTTTCAGCAAAGGTAAAGATGGCTGGGTGGTGAGATGAGTGGAGAGAGTACCTGTGTCATAGCCCTGAGGGAGTCCAGAGATGAAACTATGGGCCCCAGACTTTACTGCAGCAGCTGTGATTTCCTCCATAGTTGGCTTCTGGGTCAGGCCATAGGCAATATTTTCTTGAAGACTTCTTCCAAATACCTGTGGCTCTTGTCCCACTGCAGCCACCTGAGATGAAATATGATGAAGAGTCATAGAACAAGGCACACGGGAGTATGGTTATCTGGAGATCGAAGACTCAAAATCTTTATTGAGAACATGTCACGAAATCATACTACCTCCCTCCTGACCACACCACCATCTCCACCCAAGGTCTCTTATCATTCCCTAACTCCCCTTTCAGAGTGCTCAGTAAGAACGCTCTTCTTAGGTGATGCTCCCTGCCTTCCTTCATGCCACCTTCTTGCATACCTGCTTGTGCAGGTAGCGGTGCTCATATTGGGGAAGTGGCTTCCCATCCAACAGCAGCTGTCCCCCGGTGGGCTGGTACAGATTCTGCAGCAGGGCAGCCACTGTGCTCTTCCCAGACCCATTGGGTCCCACCAGCGCCGTCACCTCGCCAGGGCGTAGGGTGAATGTCAGCCCCTAGAGGCCAGAGAAGCACACAATAAGAGGCTACCAAGGCCTCTAACCTAGAGGGTGTTATTGCCTTGTTACATAGCATGATGTCTTACCCCAGAAGAAAAACAGGGAAACATAGCAACTCCTACCCTGCCACATGCACAGATCTCTGTCTGGGTGATACCTCCCCAAGGAGTAGAGATAGAAGATGTGGCAAAGACAAGGGCAGACACCCAGCACCACTATGCCACACACTTGATGTCAGATACCACCAGGAAATGGAAAAATCACATTCCAAATTACAAAGGAGAAGGAAAGATGGAAGACCGAAGACACAGATTTTCCTGCAGCAATTCCTTGGAATGTGAGAGCACTCGCTTCGAAACCTCTTCTCCCATTCTCTTTGGAAGCCCAAACTGGGTTCTTGAGTTTGGGGAAGATTTATGGAACAGACGATGCTTACCATTATCTTTAAAGGGTTAGGAAGGATATGTGCTTGGCAGTAAGCAGGCTGAAGGCAGGAAGAAAATGTAGGATGGCAGAATTATAGTTGGGGCCAGTGGAATACAGGGAGTGGTAGGTTGTACCTGTAGCACTAAGACATCTGGACGGTTTGGGTAGGCAAAGGAGACATCTTGGAACTGGACAAGGCCCTCCAAGTGTAAGGGAGTCAACAGACCACTGGGTGGGCAGCGAGGGGTGCGGTCCAGGTACTCAAATATTTTCTCTGAGGAGCCCACAGCCTTCTGTACTCTGGGGTAGACGGAGAGCAGTACCTAGAGGGAGGTAAGAATAGTGAAAGTGAGGTGGGAGACCTAGTCTGCTTGCCAGCATTATGTGAAGTGAGAAGGGTAAAGAATGGAAAGAAGTAACACAGATGGTGCTGGGCCAGAGGAAGGAATCACACTGGGGAGTGAAGGTGGAAGGACCTCACCTCCACAGCCACGGTGAACTGCATCTGGTAGAGAACAAATGTGACAAGGTTCCCACTGCTTACAGCCCCGCTGGTCACCAGCTGCCCACCGATATAGAGGATTCCCACCTTCAGCAGCATGCCTGAAATCTATAGAGACCACAGAAAAAAAGGGACTGAGGTAGAGAAATCTGGAGGGGACACAAAGAACCACAGTCATTCACATAAAGGAAATATCAAGTCCCCTTCTCCCAAGTGACATCGGTAGGCTCAATAGGTAGACAGGAGAATGACCCAGAGACCCCAGGGAGTCTGACTCAATGCACATCATGGAAGTCACGGTTATCTTCACCACCATCACCACCATCACCTTGTCTGGGGAGCATTTTACTCTTCGCAAGAGGTTTTCATTCATGTGATGTCAGCTAGTACATCAAGAACCCTATAAAGAAGGTTATATCACTCCATTTTTGGAAAATGAGGAAACAGTCGGCCGGGCACGGTGGCTCACGCCGGTGATCCCAATACTTTTGGAGGCCGAAGCAGGTGGATCAGGAGATTGAGACCATCCTGGCTAACATGGTGAAACCCGGTATTTCCAACCATTTCCCAGTAAAGGAGGAGTGGGAGCAGGGTCATAGGAATGGGAATGGAGTTACGGCATCTTAAGGACAAGGGAATGGGTATTCATCTTCAGGTGCTCACACTAGTGGTCCAGGAGTTGACTGCATAGGCCACAGCCTCCTTCTGGTTGAGCGTCTTTATTTCTTGCAGCTTTTCCCTAAACTTCTGGACTTCACCCTCCTCGTTGGCAAAGCTTCGAACTGTAGGCATGGCCGACAGAGCCTCAATGGCCACCTGGCTGGACTTTGCCAGAGATTCCCGCACCTGCACTGCCAGCAACTGTGGAGACATGGACAAGAGATGTCACACAGGTTGGCAAACCATCAGGGACACTAACACCTGAGTTACCTATTTGGAAATTAAAGGTGAGAAGAGGCAGAGGAAAGGGAGAAAAGAGAAAGAGACACAGCTATGTCCCTTAGATACTAAAGAAATACAAGGAAGAGGAAAATGACTCAGAATGGGTTGGGGATCAAATTCTTAACGACAGATTGTGGGCAGAAGCTAGAAAACAAGACCCAGAGAGTATGAAGATTAATGTTGAGCAACCTGGGAACATAGACCAGAGGGACAGGGCGTTCCATGAAGATGGAGAATCAGTAAGGGCGCCAGGAAAGTTGGACTGAAAGCAATGTGAGAGGAACTGAGTGTGCCAAGTCTGGGAGATGAGGGTCTGTGTAGTGCGGGCCAACTCCATGAACATACCTGATACCATTTTCCCACCTTCTTGGGCAGAAGGAAAAGCAGAGGCAGGGTGACCAGGGTGACCATGGTGAGGGACACTGACCCCCAGAGCATGATCCCCAAGAGACATAGGCCTCGAACCAGGTACCACAGAAATAAGCTCAGATTCTCACTCAGAGCATCACTCAGGGCGGAAGTGTCCTCTGTTACCCGAGACGTGATGTTACCTGCAGGGTTGGGGAGAAAAGAGTGAGGTGAATCAGACAGGTTCCAAGTGATGAGAGGAACTAACAATAAGCCAGGGTGCCAGGGTTGGGGCATCAACATGGGGTTCTAAGGAGGCTGCAGGAAACAATGTTAGGGTTCTGCAGAGGTCTGCAAATCTCAGTGCAGGGAGGATAAGTGTTAAAGAGGAAAGGCCTGACCCAAGACCTGCATTTTAATTATAAAGTCATTGATGCACATGTGAATTTCCATTTTCCTGAAAGCTTTCTGTTCCCTAAAGAACCTGTATGTCCCATGCTATACACACAGGCAGGAAGAGCTTAAACTGGTCACATAACAGAGATGGAGGAGGAGGGTGCTGCTAGAAAGCATGCCAAAGTCTGTGGAGCACTCACTGGGACTACGGTTCTAATCCCAGGTGTGTCTCTAGCTATATGTAACTGTGCAGTTTCTAGTGCTGCTAGAAAGCATGCTGAAGTCTCTGGAGCACTCAAGAGACCAGGGTTCTAACCCCAAGTGTGTCTCTAGCCATATGTAACTGTGCAGTTTCACATTTAGGGTCTTGGCCTCAGTTTCCTTCTCTGTCAGATGAGGCAGTTGGTCTCTATGAGCTCAAAATTTCCAGGTTTGAAATTCTATGGTTTCTATCTAAGGATATATAGGAATAGATTTATGAGAAAATGCTAGATGAAAACTCTAGGTTTTTCTTAAGGTAAGGAGGACAATATTTTGCTCCTGAGGTATATCAAGAATGAGAAAGAACAATGTGTATGTGTGTGTGTGTGTGAGAGAGAGAGAGAGACAGAGACAGAGAGAGAGGGTATATCAAGAATGAGAAAGAACAATGTGTGTATGTGTGTGTGTGTGAGAGAGAGAGAGAGAGAGCGGGGATGGGGGAGATCAAGGCAGATGTATGAGGATATAAACAGTACATGGTGTATAATGAAAGAGTTTCAGGAGAAACCTGTTTGGTTCTGTTGGAAAAACTCTGTCTCCTGGCGCAGGACAGCACCAAACACCTCTCCCTGCAAGTGGCTGTGCACGTGGCCCATGGTGGTGTTATAGATCCCGTCACCCATGAACTCCAGCACTGCACTAGAAAGAACCCGGAAAAAAAAGGGGGTCAGGGTGTGTTCAGGGAACAGACTGAAGGTCCAGGTATCCCCATATAAGTGCATTTTGGACAGCAGCCCCAATTTCCAACTTCCTCATTTGCAGGGTGCCCCATTTTCAGCCCCCAGACCTGGCTATGGTGAGAATGGACATGAGAGTTAAGTTTCGAGTGAAGGTATCGGCTGAGCCATCTTGTAGAATCCAGTCAGTGATACGGCCCGTAAAGAATGGAATGGCCATCTCCCCTGAAGAAAGAGAAGACAGGTCACAAACAAATATTAAGTCTAAGTAGGTCAGTTCCAGTCAGACTGGTCCCACCACGCCTCCTCCCCCTCACCATTATTCTGGAGGGCATCAGCAGAAGGGAAACACTGACGTCTCAATCCCGAACCGAAATAGGCTGCCCTGGAACTCACTACCCTGTGGTTGCTCTACCAGAACTTTCAGGATTTTATTAGGAAGGCTGGAGATCATGAAGTAGAAAAGCCTCCTGTTAGAGATGAGGATGCCCCGCCCTTCGGCCCCAGAGCAAAGGATTTCCCCGCCTCCGGCGTGGCCCAGAGAATCAAGACGCCAGCAATCGAGCCTCGAACTTCTGGCCCTGCCAGTCCAATGCCGTTTCTTCTACACTGAAGTGGTGTTCCAAGACCCATGCTAGGATTCCTTCCCCTGCTCCACATTTCCCAGAACCCACGCTACTCTACCTCACTGACAATTACTTTTGATTCCTGTCCCGGTCCCCTTATGTCCTCCCCTCTTGCCCTGCGTTCCCCTTACCAAGAGAGGAGAGGATCACCAGGACCAGGAACAGCGAGAGGCGGCGCATCTCCGAGCCCAGGCAGCCTAGAAGCCGACGCACAGGGTCTCCAGAGACGCCCTGACCGCCGGTCACCCAGAGGCTCCCGAGTTTGTGCCACAGGGCTGCTGCGGGCAGTGCCGCTGCGTAACTGACGATGAAGGCGCTAGGGTGACTTCCCCAGTGCAGTAGCCTGGTGCTATCCGCGGCCCCTGGAGCTCCCCACGAGATCAACTCTCGGAACAAGGCAAGTCCCGGCAGGGCCAAGCCCAGTGCCGCAGCTAATGGCTCCAAAGCAGCCAGCCAGCCTTGGGCACCTGCGTTTTCGCTCTTGGAGCCAACTGTTGCCCTAAGGACCCCGCAGGCCCCCAGCCAGAGCACGGCCCAGCGGCTCAGGCCCACCGCCCAGACCTGGAGCAGCGGCAGCGCGGTGGGCACCAGCAGAGAGAATATGCGGGGTAGCGCGGTCCGGAGCAGCACCCAGTCGGTGAGAAGTAGCAGTACTGTCCCCAGCCATGCGAGAGAAGCTCCAGGAAGGCAGCGGCACCCGCGGGGAGCGGGGCACCTAGAGCTAGCCATTGGCACCCCGACGCCGTTCAGGTCCCGGCCGGCCCTGGGACTCTCCGTGCTCCGGCGGGGCCTGAGGCTCTGGGTACCGCGGAGTCCGCCCCTACTGGCGGCTGGGGGAGGGAGAGAGGGCGGAGCTCTCGGAAAGTCCCAGGAACAGTCTGATCCTGCGCTGGCGAGAATGGCAGCCATTTAGGGGAAAGCGAAATCGAAAGCGGCCGCCTGCTCACTAGATACGCCTACTTCCAAAAGTGGCCTGCCCAGACTATTTTGGGAGCAAGCGTGGAAATCAGATCTGAGAATCTTGGGAGCAGCCCTGGTGCCCAATTTTCTCCGTCACGCACACCCTTCCCGCCTCTCCCTGCCTCCTGCCTTCCCACCAGCACCAGTTTTCCCACCCCAGCCCCAGGGCGGGGCTGTCTCGTCACTTGTCTCCGGGCAGATCTGCCCTACACAGGTTAGCGCCGCGCGCAAAGCCGCCGCGCAGCGCGCAAAGGCGCACAGCAGCACCCAGGCGCCTCCTGGCGGCGCCGCGAAGGGGCGGGGCTGTTGGCTGCGCGCTGCGCGCTGTCCCAGGTCCGAAACCAGTGCCCCAGGCGGCGAGGAGAGCGGCGCCTGGCAGGGATGCTGCGGGCAGGAGCACCAACCGGGGACTTACCCCGGGCAGGAGAAGTCCACACCGGGGTAATGGGTCTGGGCTTGAGGGTTGGCACAGGGGTGGAGGAGGTGTACCGGCCAGGGGACCCTGGAAGCGCGGAGAAGTGAATGCAGAGACCAACGTAGGGAGGTAGCCTCTAGCAGCCAGCGCTTGCAACCCGCAGTCAGCATAGGGTATTTCTTTTCTGGGGTGGTGGTCGTCTAGCGTGTCCGTGAAGGGACCAGGCACGCGAGGCTGGTGGAAAAGGGGGTGCTTTGACTCCTAGCTGGAAGCGTCAAGGGGAAGCTACTCTAAAGCGCTTTCGCTTTCACTCTGGTCCCAGACAGTGGGGGCTGGTTAAATCAAGAAAGGGGGTTGGGGATGGTGCAAAGAGATGAGGAAATGGTTCCCTGGGTGAAGTAGAACAGCACTTGGGAGAAGGAAATATAGGCACTTATTGAGAAGGACCAATTCATCACACAGACTTTTGATAAACTTGCCACTGGGTAACTCTTAGCCCAAGCACTGATAATGGGGGTTCTGCGTTAACCAGTGATGCCCTTCCCTAGCTTGACCCAGAAAGGCTCCTCCTTGGCCCAGATGCTGCCTTGCTCCCTTCCCTGTGTCTTCCCTGCCCACTCCCATGTGCCCACTGGGGGGACTTTGCTTAGGATGGGCGCCTGGGGCAGATGGCAGCCCCAAGACTGGCTGGCTGGCTTCTGCTCTGGACTACTGCCACCACTCGTGGCTTGGGGGCAGCTTTGTTACAGAGGAATAGCCTCTAACTTGAAGTTAACCCTGTTCTTTGACCCTCTGTTCATGATAAGTCGGTCCGTCGGAAAGCACACTCAGAGAAGCGTCCTTTGGGGCCAGAGTAATTTACAGCCTGGTAAGAAAGGCACAGTGAAACCACTTATACTCTGGGAAATCTCCCCTCACTGCCAAATGAGCAGTGGCAAGTAGGAAGTAGAAGTGGAAACAAGGGATAAGAGTTAGACCTGAATTTTAGTCCCAGGTCTACTATTAATTCTGTGTGACTCTGCATAAGTCGTTTGCATGTTCTGTGACTTGGTTTCCTCATTTGAACCGAGGATCTTTAAGACTCCTTCCAACTCAGCAGCAGGAAAAATGTAGCTCTATCTCCCCTCACTTTTTCTTGATTCTTTTCTTGACCTGGAAAAGTCAACTTAAACTTCTCAGTCAAATCCTCTCTTGGTACAAATTTACCCCCCTGGCTGCTGAGATATTTATTTGCCTCTTGATCAGAAATTCCATAACTGAAACTTTTATCTTAAACCATCTACGTGTTCCTTGCTGCTTCTCTCCTGCCTTGCCGCTGGCCATGCTAACCACTGCCCTGCTCGATTTTTTCCACTGTTCAATAAATTGAAAGAGCTCACTTCTGATGAAATGGGGGTTGAGAGTGGAGGATTGTGAACAAAAGAAAAGAAAAGAAAAGGCTGACCTTGTTTCCCAGAATCATAGTCAAATGCTCTGTGTTGGGTCTAAACCACATCTGCACATACTAGGAGCCTTTCCCGTGGAGATAATTTTCACTTGTGGAGCTGCTTCACTTCTACCTGTAGGAACCTCATCTCCACCTCTCTCTTTACAGTGGAGAGGATTCCACTAGGCAAGTTGGAACTCAGGGCCACAGTTCTTTCTGTGTTGTATCACAGCTGCGCTGTGGCATTCCCCTGCAGCCAGATGAAGCAATAGATAAAGTGGAAAGATGAAGGGAAAAAAGCCTGTACTGACAGTCAGCTCTGGCCTGTTACTGTGTGATCTTTGAGCCAGTCAACTTCGCCTCTCTGGGAATATTTTTTCTTCTCTAACATGAGGGCATCAAGGCTCTTCCTGCCCTGATATTCCATATTCTGTGTCTCTGCAGACCACCATCATGGCAGTGGAGTTTGACGGGGGCGTTGTGGTGGGTTCTGATTCCCGAGTGTCTGCAGGGTAAGTAAAAGTGAAGATGTATGCATTTGGAAAGAAGCTAATGGCCTCAAATACACATTTTTCTTACCCATTCATGAAAAGACTGGCAAATCGGAGCTTTGGAGGAATGGAGTTGACCTTCCCAAAAAGCCACTATGATAAGCTATTTGGTGGGCGCTTGGGTCTCTGAATTTGTGGAGGAGGATCTGGGGTCTGAATGCGTATGTGACCTGTCCCAGTAGTGTACAGGGATGAGTGTAAAGGAATAGGGTCTGAGTGGGGGACAGAAGACAGATTTTTGAGGAGCTTCTTTCCATCTGTATCTAGAGATCAAAAAGATGATTCTGTCAAGCAGATACCTGGTTTCTCATTTACCATATATTGAACTATGTTGTCTCTTCCCCCCCTCCTAACCAATTTCCTCACATGCAAAATGAGTATATAGGGTTAGGTCAATATTACTTACATTATGTTCCATAGAACATAGTTATGTTCTATGTTAATAGCATAGACTGTTAATAGCAAAGAAAAATTGATGAGGCATATTTTTCTTACCTTAGCATTTTTTGCTTTGTTATAAAATCTAAGCCTGAAAAATAAACCTAATTTTGATTAACATCTGCAGTGATTAATAATATCTGAGATGATTATTTGCCTCCTGCTTTAATCCAAGCATTAAACTTCATGCTATTCTCTTGTCAAACAAATTTGAGAGACATTGAATGATCACCCTCAAAAATTCCTGAGTTCTGGTTGGGTGCAGTGGCTCACATCTGTAATCTCAGCACTTTGGGATGCCGAGGTGGGCAGATATTTGAGGTCAGGAGTTCAAGATCAGCCTGGCCAACATGTTGAGACCTTGTCTGTAATGAAAATACAAAAATTAGCCGGGCTTGGTGATTGATGCCTGTAATCCCAGCTACTCGGGAGGCTGAGGCAGGAGAATCACTTGAACCCGGGAGGCAAATGTTGCAGTGAGCCCAATATTGCGCCACTACACTCCAGCCTGGGTGATAGAGTGAGACTCTGTCTCAAAAAAAAAGAAAAAATTTCTGAGTTTTAACTTGGTGACTGTTGACTCCCTCCTAACAGCGAGGCGGTGGTGAACCGAGTGTTTGACAAGCTGTCCCCCCTGCACCAGCGCATCTACTGTGCACTCTCCGGTTCAGCTGCCGATGCCCAAGCCGTGGCCGACATGGCTGCCTACCAGCTGGAGCTCCATGGGTATGGAGTTCTGACTCCCCACCCACTAGAGCTCCCCCAACTTGCATGAATCCATGTACAGTGTGCTGTTCCAGGAGCTGGACACTAGGAAATGAAAGATTCTTGTTTTGGCTCCTGCTGGCACTTGAATCCACCAGTTTCTGCATCTGTAAAGTGGAGACAATATAGTACCTTATGAGACGGTTATTTGGAGAACCACGTTATATATGCAAACACAGTTTAAAAGCTGTAAATCACTATCCTAATATAAATAATCAGGAAGAAGGTGATATTGTGACCCACCCTAATATCAGGCAGTTACCGTATGAGAAATCAAAGTCGTTGGGATGGAAGTAACCTTATCTGCTTTTCCCCATAAGGGCAGGGCCCTTGCAGCCGAAAGAAAGTTATGTGGGTGGGGCTCAGAGAAAGAGAATGAGCAATTGAAGGGTTCTTACCAGTTGGTGGTGTGGGACTCTGGTTCCCCTGTACATGTGAGAGGGAGGCTGCAGTTTGAGCTATTGCAGCTGTAGTTTTCAGGGTTCGTTTAGCAGGGATGATGGTAACAGTATAGGAGAGTGAGACTTAAAATTCTATCAACCTTTATTCCGAATATTTCCTTCAGGATAGAACTGGAGGAACCTCCACTTGTTCTGGCTGCTGCAAATGTGGTGAGAAATATCACCTACAAATATCGAGAGGACTTGTCTGCACATCTCATGGTAGCTGGCTGGGACCAACGTGAAGGGGGTCAGGTGAGTTTCTCCCAAAGCACTCTCTCCTCTAGGCTTCCCCACTCTCCTGTAGAGGGAGATGGAAGCCCTATGTCATTCTAGCAATGAGTTCCAAGGACACTACCTCTGAAAGTATAGTACATTTGGGACATGAGATACCAGGGCTTCATTGCAGGGTGCAGAGACCACTTAATGTCTCAGTGGGAAGGAAGGGCTTGATGATTCTTTAACCTGAGGATCCCTCTCCCAGGTATATGGAACCCTGGGAGGAATGCTGACTCGACAGCCTTTTGCCATTGGTGGCTCCGGCAGCACCTATATCTATGGTTATGTGGATGCAGCATATAAGCCAGGCATGTCTCCAGAGGAGTGCAGGCGCTTCACCACAGATGGTAACCAGCCAAGTGGAAGGGTACCTGGGGAGGGCTTTTAAACATGGGAAGGGAGTAGATTATGAGGAACAGGAAGAGAAATACAGGGGTGACCATTTAAGTTAATGCCCAAACTAGTACACTTTTAAAAGTGAAAAGGGGCAGGACAAATGCAAAGCTCAATGGGCTCTTGGGCAGTACGGATAAACCAGTGCTGTTCTGAGTAAATCAAATGAGGATACACAGTCACTGTAAGAACCAGTGGTGTGCTAAGCACAATGGCTCACACCTGTAATGCCAATACTTTGGGAGGCTGAGGCAGGAGGATGACTTGAGCCCAGGAGTTTGAGGCCAGCCTAGGCAAGATGGTGAAACCCTGTCTCTACAAAAAAACAATAAAAAAAATACAAAAAAAAAAAATGAGCTGGGCATAGTGGTGCACACTTGTAGTCCCAGCTACTCAGGAGGCTGAGGTGGAAAGATCATCTGAGCTGGGGAGATCAAGGCTGTGGTGAGCGGTGATTGCACCACTGTACTGCAGCCTAGGTGACAGAGTGAGACCCTGTCTGAAAAAAAAAAAAAGAACCAGTGGTGTGCTGAGGTGTGCTGAGGCTGGCTTGGGACTGCTCATGAGAGCTGATTGTTAAATAGTCAAGGATTTGTGAGCTGCTCGTTAAGCTATTTGTAACTTGCAATTGATCATAGTGGGAGCATTTACATCATGGACATCAGCAAATGCCACATATGGAAGCCTTCTTTTAAAAAAACTGACTTACCAGCACACCACTAAATATGCCTTTCTGGAAGATGAGTTTTGAGGTGAAAGCAGTAGTAGGCATATGGATGGAGGGGGAATAAAAATATTTTTGAAGCTAAGCCATTCTCTCTCTCCCTCTCTCCAACTTGAAACCCTCTGCAGCTATTGCTCTGGCCATGAGCCGGGACGGCTCAAGCGGGGGTGTCGTCTACCTGGTCACTATTACAGCTGCTGGTGTGGACCATCGAGTCATCTTGGGCAATGAGCTGCCAAAATTCTATGATGAGTGAACCTTCCCCAGACTTCTCTTTCTTATTTTGTAATAAACTCTCTAGGACAAAAACCTGGTACGGTCGTTGGGAAATGAGTGCTCAGGGAGATGGAGCTTAGAGGAGGGCGCTTCTTCCCTCCTAGATGTCAGCATACACTCTTTCTTCTTTTGTCGCAGGTCTAAAACATCTTTCCTAGAGAAAACAAAAGGGACTAAACTAGAAGTATAAAGAGCCCTATACATGACAGGTCATCACGTACTGAATGATTTTGAAGTAGTACAAACAATAAAAATTCTTATTCTTGTGCCCAAGGGATGAGGATGCAAGTGAGGTGGTAGGAATCTTTCCTTTGAGGCTAAGACTGACAGATAGGCAAGACACCTGCACACATGAGAATTAGCTAAGTCTATCAGCAAACCCGCACGTAAAAGAATTCCTTTCATAATGCATTCATTCACATTAAAGAGCAATACATGAAAAATGCTCAAATATTTTGGGGCACTTGTGAATTTCAAAGAATAGTGACAATAACCAAAAGAAGCTACATTTATGGCATTGGCTAAATGTTTTATAAATTTTATCTCTTAAAATTCAAACCAGAAAACCCCCTGTAATCCCTCCACTTTGGGAGGTCAAGGCAGGAGGATTGCTTGAGCCCAGGAGTTCGTGACCAGCCTGGGCAACATAGTGAGAACCCCGGTCGGATGTGGTGGTGCACGCCTGTAGTCCCAGCTGCTTGGGAGGCTGAGTGGGAGGATCACTTAGGCCTGGGAGTTTGAGGCTACAGTGAGTTGTGATTGTGCCACTGCACTCTAGCCTGGGTGACAGAGAAAGATCCTATGTCAAAAAACAAAAAAAAAAAAAAAAAAAAAAAAAAAAAAAAAAAGAAAAGAAAAAGAAAAACAAAAACAAAAACACCCAACCCTATATAGGTATTATTCGTTCTATAGGACACATAGAGGTTTAGAAGGACTAAATCACTTGACCAAGGTCACAAAATAAGTTCTGAGGCTGGGACCTGGGATTTAGTTTTATTATATGCCCTTCCTCTACCACTCCCTAAAACTTCCCATTCCCTCAATCCCCATATATCATCTTGAAATCTGCAATAAATAGCCCCATACATTGGTTGGCACTTATGAAACTGTTACCAGATGCCTGAGTAACTGTATTAAAACAAATTGAATTCTGCTTCTATCTTTGCCCTGCACTTCCTGAGTGATGGGAGTGAACTCTCATGTCCTTTTCTGTCAAAAGATAGTGCTGAATGATTTCTAAGGTAGTTTGCAGTTCCAACATTCAATGCCATTTTGCTAACAAGTGGGCAGTCAACAGGCATATTCAACAGAAATACTAGGAAGATCTCAGGCTAAACATACCAATTCAAAATACTCCAAAACAGTCACATCCTCCTGGAGTGTAGAGAAAAAATCTAAAATTACAAATGCCTGGAGTGTTTCTAGCCATGATATTTAACTTATTTGAGATTTTAAAACACTAGTTTAATAGCCCATTTTTATCGCTGATCACAGGTAGAAATTCTGGGCAGCATACAAAAAGCAAGTACTCAAGGACTCCAAAAAGTAAACAAAAGCAGGTGGATTGTGAAGAGGGTCAAAACTTGGAGGGGGGCCCCTCCTGGGGAGTGAGTTTTCAGTGTTTTCCCCTTTTTTCTCCCAGTTCTGCCCTGACATCAGGCCTCAGGTGCAGAGCTGCACTACGTGGTAGCACAAGCCCTGAGTCAATAAGAGAAATACCAGCTTTCTGGCCAGAGGAACCAAGAAAAAGGGTCCCTGCGGGCAGGGATGTGTAGGGGAATCTCCAAACTGAGAGTGCAGGAGGAAACTCCCTAATTCTGAGTCTGAACCCTCAGGAGTACCAGGTTCCCCCTGAGCTGCACATGCATGTGACATACCCTAAGGGCACAGCAAAGACTTTGAGAACTGAATGAAGATTAAATCTTTTAATATTAGAAGACTTCGGCCGGGCGTGGTGGCTCACACCTGTAATTCCAGCACTTTGGGAGGCCAAGGCGGGTGGTTCACCTGAGGTCAGGAGTTCGTGACCAGCCTGGCCAACATGGTGAAACCCCTTCTCTACAAAACTACAAAAATTAGCTGGGCGTGGTGTCTGTAATCCCAGTTACTTAGGAGGCTGAGGCAGGGAGAATCACTTGAATCTGGGAGGCAGAGGTTGCAGTGAGCCAAGATCGCGCCATTGCACTCCAGCCTGGGCAACAAGAGCGAAACTCCATCTCAAAAAAAAAAAAATTAGAAGACTTCATTTTTCTGCATTGGCCAAATAACTGTTCTAATGCTCTTCATTCCAATAAAAAGTTTGTAGCAGCTTACAGACATAATTTTAAACAATTTTTAAAAGACGAAAACAACATTGGGTCAAAGAGAAAATATGGTTAAGAAAAATAAGTGAAGCCAAGGAGTGAAACTAATGGACAACATGAATATCTTTAAAAAAAATAGTGGTGTGCTGTCTTATACTGGCTAGCAAGAGCAGACTGTAAAGTATTCAGGATTTTTGAAGACAGTTGTTAACTATTGGTAACTTGATAACACGGTGGAAGTATTTATACTATAGAAATGAGCAATGCTACAAGTCAGAAGCATTGTTTTTCTTGAGAGCCAGTTTAACAGGACACATATTTATCAGCCAACTATAAATGGATAAAAAATAATTGGTTCTGGGCCATAGGATAGTGAAAGCAAAGAAGGAAGTAAAATGAGGTACAAGATTCATAGGATTCATTTTTTAAAAGTTGCCAAAAAGCCAAAAATTACATGTAATAGTTCAAGCCACACAGAACATTTACTCAAATAGGCCATGCATCATTCCATAAAGGTAATTCCAATAAATTCCAGAGTATCCGTATCTTAGAAACTATCTATATTCTAGGCCAGGAGCAGTGGCTCACACCTATAATCCCAACACTCTGGGAGGTCAATGTGGGCAGATCCCTAGAGCCCAGGAGTTTGAGACCAGCCTGGGCAACATGGCAAAACCCCATTTCTACAAAAAATTTAGCTGGATGGGGTGCACCTGTAGTCCCAGCTACTCAGGAGGCTAGGCGGGAGGATCGCTTGAACCCTGGAGGCAGAGGTTGCAGTGAGCTGAGATTGTGCCATTGCTCGCCAACCTGGGCAACAGAGTAAGACCCTGTCAAAAAAAAAAAAAAAAAAAGGAAAGAAACAAACTATATTCTGCAACTATACTGTAATAAAATTAGAACTTGATAACTAAAATATACTTAAAATTGTAAGTGAACAAATCTATTTATCAGTAACATGGATTTAAAAGGCAGTCGTGGATGGGAGGATCGCTGGAGTCCAGGAGATGGAGGCTGCGGTGAGGCATGATTGCGTCACTGAACTCCAGCCTCAGCAACAGAGTGGGACCGTGTGTCAAATAAATAAATAGCAGTTATAAAGAAAATTAACTATTTTTAAACCAGGTGGTAAAAATGTTACACATAAAATATACATATAAAATAATGTTATAATTTCAAATACATTTATTAGAACAAGAAAAGTTAAAATAAATGACCTAAAAATTCTACTCAAAACTTTGGAAAAAGAAATTGAGCAAACCTAAAGAAATAAGAAGAAAAGGAGTTAGTTATAAAGATAAGAATAGAAAGCAATGAAACAGAAATAGAGAACAAAAAACTAGGTAATGAAAATTAACACACTTTTGATTCCAAAAGCTGCTTATTTAAAAATATTTGTAAGATATTCACTTACAACAAGGCTGATTATGGATAACGGGAGAAAAAATGAATAAACAAATACATAATGAAAAAGGGGGAACAGCTACATATATGACACAGAAAGTGTAGAGTATTATGAACAAGTATATGCTAATAAATTTGAAAACCTAGGTGAGATAGGTAAATTCCTAGAAACATTTCATCTATCAAAATTAGCACAAGAAGAATACAAAACTTGACTATACCAGTAAGTATTAAAGCAATTTTTAAAGTTATCAATGACCTCTAATAAAAATTTATATTTTTTTAAATGCCCAGATGGTTTCACAGATGAGTTCTATCAAACATTCGAGGAACATGAAACTTCTATATTATGTATTTTTTCCAGAAAATAGAAAAAAGATTAAACCTGATTAGCTAATTTTATCAGCAAATGTAATCTTGATTCGAAATTGAGTTGTGGAAAACTCAAGGAAAGAAAATAATAGGCCCGTTTCACCTTAAACACAGATGGGAGACAAAATAATTATTTATGAACCGAATTCAACAATATTACAAATAATAATACTGGGAGGCCAAGGTGAGAGGATCGCCTGAGGCCAGGAGTTCAAGACCAGTGTGGACAACATACTGAGATCCTGTCTCCACAAAAAATTTAAAAATTAGCCAGGTGTGGTGGTGAGCATCTGTAGTCTCAGCTACTGGGGAGGCTGACGCAGGAGGATCACTTGAGCCCAGGAGTTTGAGGCTGCAGTAAGCTATGATTGCACCACTGCATTTTGGCCTGTGCAACAGAGCAAGACCCTGTCTCTAAAAATATGTATAATAATAACAATAATAATAATGATTATGCTAGTAATGATACATCAAGATCTAATAGGGAATCCTTGGAATACTAGGGTGGTTCAATATAATAAAATATATTGTTGCTATAATTCACCATATTCATAGACAGAAAAGTCATTTCCTTTGCTCAGTCTATTAATAAAAGACATTTGGTAAAGTATATCCATTTGTAATTTTTGGAAAACAGTTAAGGAGGCAGGAATCAAAAGTTTCTTATTTTGGTAAAGGTTATATTCCAAAAAATCTGTAACCACCAGTATACATAATGGAAAAACCTCAGGTACCCAAGACAAGAATGTTCACTATAATTACTAGCTTAACATAGCACAAAGCCTATGGGCAACATAGCAAGACCCATTTACCAAAAATAAATTTAAAACATTTTAATTAGCTGGCATGGTGGTGTGCGCCTGTAGTCCTACCTACTTGGGAGGACAAGGCAGGAAGATTGCTTGCGCCCAGGAGTTTGAGCTTACTGTGAGCTGTGATCACACTCCTGCACTCCAGCCTGGGTGACAAAGGAAGACCCTGTCTCTAAAAAATAAAAAAATACAAATACACATAAAAATTAGCACTAAACCAACAATGACTGTGTACCATGAACTGAAAAGTATTAATTTTACCATTTGCATCTGAGGTTAACAATATGTCAATGACTTAAATAATATCATATCTCTGAGAGTAATTTTTCCTGTATTTCCAAGACAAATGTTAGATAATTTTCCATTTTTTCCATTCAACAAAATAAACAGGAAATATAATTAAAGTTTTACTTGAGGATTGGGATTTAGAAAGGAAGACAGGAATTAAGAATAATCCTTAGTTCTCTTCCTAATTTTCACCTCTCTCACTGATACATATGTATTATTTTCTTTTTGTGTCTTTTAGAATCTAATAAACATGTTCTATATTATATAACAAACTAGAATATATGGATTATCTTTAGTCTTCCTTACCAAGTTCTTAACTCTGCTGGCTCTGGGGCACTGGACATACCATGTAAGAAGAAAAATGTTTTAACTCCATTGAACTTATTCAGAAGCATTGGAAATTGGTTCAGCAATATTCAACTTTGCCCAGCAATGTTTATGAAAGTTTCATATATAGAATAGTGTAAGTATGTGTAATACAGAATGTATGCTCTCAAAAACTAAGAGATAAAGTATGGAGATCCTAAACTCTGTTGACATAGAAGAGGGTGGATTTCTCGAAGAAACAGCCTTCTATAGAAAATGGCTTGTATGAATTGGGATTCTCCAGAGAAGCAGAACCAATAGGATGTTGGCAGAGAGAGATTTATTTTAAGTAATTGACTCATACTACTGTGGGAACTGGCACGTTCAAAATCTGCAGGCAGGCTGGAGACCCGGGAAGAGCTGATGTTGCGGCTCGAGTCTGAAGGCAGTCCAGAGGCAGAATTCCCTCTTCCTTGGGGGAACCTCAGTCTTTGCCCTTAAGACCTTCAACTGATTGGAAGGGCCACTTAAATTATGGAGGGTAATCTGCTTTACCCAAAATCTATTGATTTAAATGTAAATCTCATCTAAAAAATACCTTCACAGCAATATCTAGACTGGTATTCAAATGTCTAGAAACCATAGCCTAGCCAAGTTAACACATAAAATTAACTATCACTTGGCTCAAGGTGAAACTTCCAGATCAATGTGGCAGGAGTGTTGAGGAAGGAAGTGAACTCAGTTCTAACTAAGTAGGGCAGCCGAATCGTCACTGAAGTGTGGCACTGGCCTTTCACCAAGGTAACATGTGGCAAAGTTTTAAATTAGGATAGGTACCAGGCAAAAGCTGGGTGAATCGATGGAGGCTTTTGTGCCAACCTTCACAGACTGTCTGCGTCAGACTGCCCTGGATAGCATACAAAGGAAAAAAAGACAAATTACAAGCCTTTAATCCAAACTCACGACATGAATGAAAAACTGTAAATGCCTCTACAGCAGTTTTAAAGGCTATCAGTTTTAAAGGCTATCTTTTCTCCTGCAACCCAGCACAGATATGGCTGAGGGTCAAGCCCAGGGGCTTATGGTAAAGGTTATGAAGTTGTAGAAATGTTTGTTGCATCATCTAACAGCGGCTGTTGTGATAAGGCAAGACCACTGGTTGAGATAGACTGGACCCTGAGATATGAAATAGGGACATATGAGCAGACACAGAGAAGTCTGAGTGAGAACTATGAATCACTACACCCCTCTGAGGGTCCTTGCTGAAAGAAGCAGACTCACTGTATTAGTTACCTATTGCCATGTAACGAATGACACCAGCTTAAAATAACAGACATTTACTATTAGGTGTTACTGGGACAATAGGGGATTTTTTAAATATGGATTGTGTGTTTGATAATATGGTATCAATTTCAAGTATCTTGGGGGTGATGACAGTATTAGGATTATGCAGGAGAAATGTCCTTATTCTTAAATCATACATGACAAAATATTAAGGATTCAAGTGGCATAATTTCCAAAGATTACTCTCAGATTGTTTAACAAAATGGTTCTTCAACAGTAAACAGATAAACAAAACATTGTCTATTCATACAACAGAGTACTATGTAAGCAATGAAACTTCATGAACTACTGAAAATGTAACAACATGGATGAATATCATAGAAACAAAATACTAAGTGAAGAAGCCAGACTTGCAAAAATACATACTGTGTGTTTCCATTATCTATTACAGTGCAGCACACCAACTCCAAACTTAATGGCTTAAAACAAAAACAATCATTTTATTATCTCTTGTGAACCTGTGAATTAACTGGACTCTAAGAACCACTGATGTAGTCCATGAACCAAAGCACATATTCACGGCAGCGGCTCCACCCAGCACCTCACACCTCTGATGTTTACTGGCTGCCTATCGGATTTGAACACCTTCAGAGTACTGTGAAATTTCCCCTACCTTTTGAGTCCTGCCTCCCTAAAGTAGAAACCAGAAAGCTCACTTCCCCTAGCCACCTTTGAAGCTAGAGCACCTAAGTTCCACCAATTAAATTCATCCACCTAAGACTTCAGTTACAAAGGGAGCCACAGGAGGAACCAGGGTGTGGGGGAGCGGAGCACGTTTTACTGTATTTATTTCTCTGGCAAAGGTGACAGAAGCAGCAACTGTCTTTTGAGGAAGCAGTGGGTTTTTTTCCTTTTTTTTTTTTAAGTGAAGTTCCTGAAACAGAAGTGGTTTAGGAGGTGTCTTCAGTGGTGGCTGCAGCAACGTCCAGGTGCTAACAACAGAACAAGCAGCAGCGTCTAGAAGCCGTGGGGCAGCAGCAGTGGTGTGGCTCATCAGACCTGCTGTCTGCGTGGTCTGAGCCGTTACACACATGTGCCTCTCATCCGTAGTTCCAGCATTTCCTCTCTAAAAGTCTAGTTCTGAGAGAAATTTCTTTGGTAGACTTTTCAAAGTTTTATCAAACTCAAAGAAGGAACCAGGAAGAATACAAGAGCCTTGATCCAAAGAGTATTTGAAAAACAGAGCTGTATCTCTCAGTGAGGAAATAATTTCTAGGCTAGAGATTCAAAATGGCTAACGTACTAGAGGGCAATAAAATCATAACCTTGGCGTTATCTTCTTTACCAGAGAAAAAGAGAAAGCCAGCATCTCTTATCAGCTCTCTGCTGATTAACCTCTAATCGCACAGGGCTGGCCGGGTTCTTCTTAGGCAAATTACAGTCTCTGAGACACTCAGGGTTTGATCAGGCAGGGTTATGAGCAAAGGTTCAAGTGTGATATTAAATAATCAAGCACGTACAATTTTGCCTTATTTACAATTTTGAAACACTTTTCCTACATAATTTCTGACCTTAAGGGGCAGAATTAACCAAATAAAACTTTTCAGAAATGCTCTAATTCAGTTCCACTCATTTTATCATCTCTATTTGGCCTGTTTTAGGGTTAAGATATAAAGAGCCCCTTGTTGTGTAGTCAGCAAAACAAAAGTCTTATGCTATGAAGGCTCGAGAAATCACCTCTGTCTGGAAGGGCTTAGCCCGTAAGGTCATAATCATATTTACTTCTTTCATGACCTAGCAATAATTGTGTTGTCACTCATCAACTCATTTATTCTGAGAACTCTCCCTCAGGAGAACTCAACAGCTAAGGATTTTGCTTGCAGTGCCTGTAACTGTGGATTAAATCCCATTTTCTCTGAAATGCCCAAAGTTCACCAGTGATCTGGACTTGTCACAAGTAACATCCTTTTCCACCTGTCAGGTGGGGACTCAATAAGCTATGAGTTCCTGTCCTAGGAGGACTTTGTAAGCTCTGTTTCCACATATAAACTGCAATCCTTGCTCTTTAATGATCTAATACCCAATTAAATGAGATTTTCCCTTAAATGTAACATTTCTGGAATAATCGTGATTCCAGATTTATAGGTAGAAGGACTATTGAACCATTGCACGTTTAATACGTGGCTATAAAAACATAAAGTGATCCATAAAAGCACCTAGCATAGTTTGCAGAAAAGAACTGTATGTCAAATTTTCTATAGAATCATCGTATATTTTACCAGTGATCCTGTCTATAAAAATGCTTGGTTGTTTATAGATGTATGGGAGCAAATTTTCACTCAATGTTCTTTCACAAAGGATAGTTGAGATTTTTCTAAGCTTAAAATATTGTAAAAGTACTTTCCAGAATTCCAGTCAATAGCGTCATTATATCATCCTCAATTTCTCCTAATTACCTTGTAAATTATATTGAGATTTACTATAGCTTATCTTTCCTGAATTCTGAGATTCCTTGGGAACAAGATACCATTCAAAGAACTTTTAGTTTCATTTTCCACAAGCATAGGCTGAAATTGAGGAGTGTAGATAGACAAACCAAGAAGAAATAAAATGCTTTCTCATATGCTTATCAGAAAATAGAACATTTATTCCAAAGGGCAGGTTTATCAGAAAAAAATGAACATTTAAAATAGTATCTACAGTATTCTAAAATAAATCATCATAATTAAACATTGATTTACAACTTTACCCAGTCTCATTTCTTGTTCCATTGATCTGGGGTTAGCAGACTATGTTGATGAATGCATCTGCTTCTGTACTAAAACAGTCCTATAACTGCTCATTTTTATGTCCCCTGGCATAATCTGACCAGGGCTGGCAACATCAGCCTAAACTAGTAAATTTGTTCTTGCAATTCTATTCTCTGCAGTATCAAGTGTCAAGAATATCTAGTAGAGGCCGGGTGCGGTGGCTCATGACTATAATCCCAGCACTTTAAGAGGCCAAGGTGGGCACATCACTTGAGGTCAGAAGTCAGAGACCAGCCTGGCCAACATGGTGAAATCCCATCTCCACTAAAACTACAAAAATTAGCCAGGTGTGGTGGCATGTACCTGTGCTCGGGAGGCTGAGGCAGGAGAATCACTTGAACCCAGGAGGCAAGGGTTGCATTGAGCCAAGATCTTGCCACTGCACTCCAGCCTGGGCAACAGGGTGAGACTCCATCTCAAAAAAAAAAAAATTGTAGCGTCATTTCCACGGAGCCTCTGAGGTTGTCCTTCCTGTTGTTTCTCTCAAAAGACCCAGCTTTTGATGAGTAACTTATAGCAGAGGCCTTCAGACAAGCATGAGGATAAAGCAGAAAGCATCTGTTCACGGCAAGGCCAGATGGCTCTGTTTAATTTATTACAGTGACCAACAAGATCGGACTAGAAGAGTAGAATCTTCCATTTCACCATTGCACAAGGACCAAGAGTCATTAGTCTAAAGATATGAACACACTTTAGACAGTGAGGGCATTGACAACTTTCCATGGTCTTCTTTCCAATCTACCCTATAAAGTGTGCATTAGGACTCCTACGAATTGACAGCAGTATTTTAAACCCAGAAGCAAAATCTTCTTCAAAATGAATGTATTAACAGTCACCATGCCAAACTTGGAGTACGAACAAGAGCATCCTTTTACCCTTACTGAAACCTATGCGGTCACTAAAACGTATATCAATAATATTTTTAACCTGGACAAAATTAATCTAGAAAATTGAGCTACTGTTTTTTATTTGTCAGCTTTTACCACATTGTGGGTTTGAGACACAGGGTAGCTCTTTTGATAGTACAGCCTTAATTTAAAATATATAAATCATGCCAAACACATCTAATTACTTTTAGCTTCCTTCACAGGCACAGGAAGGTGAAAGATTAAGCCTTTGGCTCCACCTAGTGGCCAAATGGGTAGTGGCTGTCTAGTGAGAAAAAACAAAGATTTGGAGGCATGAAAAATAGCTTGACAGTGTTAGTATTCTGGATTCAGGGTATGAGGTTTGAAGAAGGCAACAACAAAAAAGAATTTTCAGAGAAACTGGTCACTTAAGTGCATAGGTACCTGAGAGTGAGCAACTGTTATAGTTTTGATATCTCAATAACCGAGTGACAAACATTTGAAAATAAACATAAAGAAGGTAACAATTATAAGAAACTTTAGGTGTTTCAGAAGCAAATGGGTTTTTTCGGTGTTTGTTTTTAAAATAATTTAAAAACTTGATGCTATCAGCACAAAGCACTAAAAGTTATCAAGATATTAAGTGACAGCATTCTGATAAGAAACCACCGCTTGCTGGGCAGATTATGCTAAAGGGAAAGAAAAAGTTTTTCCTATCTCTTTAAGTGTAGAGTGTATATTCCAAGATCAATTTTAAATTACAAATCCTCTCCTTTTTTGCTTATTAATTCGAATTCATCATTATGTGTGTGTTTTACAGAAATACATATATAGTTGAATGACAATTTTATTTAAAGCTTTCAGCTTTAGTTTTAAAATGTAGTTAATCTTATCAATACAATACATGAAGGTATATCCACACAGAATTTACCACCTTAATTTGAGTTTTGCAAAAATTAAATATGGACAAAGGTATATACATAGAAAGTCACTTAGTGACCCAATAATCTTTCTATGATATACTTAAGAACATTTTTAGGTAATAAAAAGTCACTTATTAATTAACTCAGTGAAAATTAGTCCAAAGTAACAAAATCATTTGAGGCTGCAAAACAACATTATCACTATTGATATTAGGAGTTTTTCAAAGAGGTAAAATTCTAACATTTTTACATAGAGTGCAAGTGAAGTAACTAAGTCAAATGACTTGCAATATTTTTCTGAAATTCACAGGAGTCAATAGTTTTTTTAAAAAGCATCTCTTGTAACATTTAATTAAACACATACATTTTCATTTAAGTTTGCTTCCCACAAACCACTGACACACTCATCGACACAGTGAATGAGTCTAGTGACAGGAAACAAATTATTTTTGTTAGGTCATTTCTAATACTCTGCCTCCAACAAAATAAGGAGGACCTATTCAAACTGTCAGCTGTTATATCATTTAAAGTAATTTTGGGGAGGAGGCCAGGCAGGAGGATCGCTTGAGGCCAGGAGTTCAAGACCAGCCATGGGCAACATAATGAGGCCCTATCTCTATGAATAATAATAATAAAATCAGTCAGGCATAGTCAGATGTGTCTGTAGTCCTAGATACTCAAAAGACTGAGGCAGGAGGATCATTTGAGCCCAGGAGTTCGAGGTTACAGTGAGCTATGATTGCACCACTACACTCCATCTTGGGTGATGGGGCCAGCCAAACACCACAGAAAAAACTGCGACTCCACTCCCACCAGCTAACGTCAAATGAGGAGCCTAGACTTTCACCCTCACCTGGCTGTAATAAGGAAGCCAACACTTCAACACACACACGCACACACACCAGGAGGGTGTCAGAGAAAGTGAGTAGGGAGTCAGGATGTTCATGCACTCTTGGTGAAAATGTACTACTCCCTTCCCCAAGTCCCTGAAATGTCAATGGAAACCTAGATTTCCATTCCCCACCCAACAGTAATGAAGCATCTCTTCCCCTCTCCTCTAGGGTGGTGTCAGACAATGCCTAATGGAGAGTGAGGATTTTCATCACCACCCAGAGTTAATCCAGCAACCACTCCCTGATACCTACTACTCACTCCTCCACTCCACTGTTCCATCTTGGTGTCAGTAGAGGTCATGTGAGGGATAGTAAGTGGCACTCCTATCCCAACCAGCCAGGGAGGTATTAGTGGGCACCTGACAGGGAGGCAGAATTTCTCTCCCCACTCAGTAATAATGGGGACCTATCTGAGGTGTCAATGAAGGCAGAGTGAGAAACCTGGGCTCCTACCCCTACCTAGAGTCATGAAGCTCATCCACCTACCTACTGGAGTGGTGTTAAAAGAAGCCAACTAAAACAGAGTTTAAATAAGACCAATAGCCTTATAACATAATGCCTGAAATGTCCAAGTTTTAATTGGAAATTATTTGTCATATCAGGAACCAGGAATACCTCAAACTGAATTTAAAAAAAAAAAAAAATAAAATAGATGCCAAAATGGAAAGAAAAGCCTGATGAAGATTTTAAAGCCACCATTATTAAAATGCTTTGATGAGCAATTAACACTTAAAGAATGAAAAAATAGGATGTCCAGTTCTGTGGTTTAAAAAAAGGAAGAAGAAAAGATCAGAAAAGAAAAAAATAGGATGTTTCAGCATAAAAATAGGATATATAGGGAAGAAAATGTGGAAATTTTAGAACTGAAAAGTACAATAGCCAAAATAAAAAGCACAATAAATAAGCTTAGCAACAGAAGGAGAGAACAGAGGAAAGAATTAGCTACCCTGAAGAGAGAACAATAGCAGTCATCCAGTCTAAACAAAGGAAAGAAAGAAAATACACTGAAAAAAATGGACAAAGCCTCAGGGACCCATGGGGCTATAACAAAAGATTTAATGTTCATATACTCAGAGTCCCAAAATGAGGAAAAAGAGAGTGAATCTGAAAAAAATTATCAAATAAATATGGTTGAAAACTTCCCAAATTTGGCAGAAGATATAAACCTAGTGATTTAAGAAGGTGAGTGAATCCCAAACAGGAGAAACCCAAAGAAAGCCACACCAAAACCATAGTAATTAACTAAAAATTAAAGACAAAAAAAATCTTGAAAGCAGTAAGAGATAAATGACATCTAACAGGTGAAAAAAATGACAGAGCAAAATTTTCATCAGAAACTGTGTAAGCCTGAAGGAGGTCACCACATTTTTCCAGTGCTGAAAGGAAAAAAAAATGTCAACTTAGAACACTATATCAGCAAAAATATCCAAGGAAATTAAGACATACACGGATGAGGGAAAACTAACAGAATTTGTCACTAACAGGTCTACCCTAAAAAACCCAAAAAGTTGAATTGAGGACAGTTGGAACATCAGGAAGGAAGAAAGAACATGGCAAGAAAAAATATGGGTTAAAAAATGGACTTTACTTCTTCTCTTGAGTTATCTAAATTATAGGGTTGAAGAAAAACTTTTAATACTGTATCATATGGTTATAAATGTATATAGAGAAAATATTACAGGCAATTATAAATGAAGGAAGGTAAACAAACATAAAGGGAGAAGAAATTTCTACACATCACTCAGACTGGTAATTAATGACAATAAATAAGTTACATAAATATAATGTAATACCTACAACAACCACTAAAAGAGCTATACAAAGAGGTACACAGACATATACACACACACACAGCTATAGATAAATTAAAATGGAATTTTAAAATTATTTAGGAAACAATGAAAAAGAAAACAAAGAAATGAAAAACAGAGAGAACAAACAGAAAACAAAAAATAAAATGTCTGACTTAAGCCTGGACGTAACAATATTATAGGAAATATAAATGGCCTAAATACATCAATTATAAGAGACAAAGCTTGGCAGAATAGATTTAAAAATATGACTCTGTCGGGTGCGGTGGCTCATGCCTGTAATCCCAGCACTTTGGGAGGCCAAGGCGGGTGGATCACGAGGTCAGGAGTTAACCATCCTGGCTAACATGGTGAAACTCCGTCTTTACTAAAAACACAAAAATTAGCCAGCTGTGGTGGCACACGCCTGTAGCCTCAGCTACTCAGGAGGCTGAGGCAGAAGAATCTCTTGAACCCGGGAGCTGGAGGTTGCAGTGAGCTGAGATCACGCCACTTCACACCACTGCACTCCAGCCTGGGCAACAGAGGGAGACTCCGTCTCAAAAAGAAAAAAAAAAAAGTCAATCATTTGCTGTTTATGATAAACTCACTTCGAATATAATGATATAGGCGGTTCATAAGCTAAAGGATAGAAAAACATATCAGGCAAAAATAATAAATAATAAAGGTGTTCTAAATAAATTTAGAACAAAGAAAATTACTAGAAATGGGTAGGGACACTATATAATGATAAAAGGGTAAATCTACCAAAAAGACACAGCAATCTTACATATGTATGCACCAAACAACAGGGCTGCAAATTACATAAAGCAAAAACTGATAGAACTGAAAAGAAAATAGGCAAATCAACAGTGATTGTTGAAGACTTCAGTAGTTTTCTCTCAACAATTGATTAAACAAATAGACAAAAATTGAGAAAAAACATAGAATAAGCAACATCAAACAATAAGATCTAATCAACATTTATAGAACACTCCAATCAACAACAAAAAATACATTCTTTTCTTTTTCCTTGCTTTCAGTAGATTCCACAAGATTTTCTTTTTTTTTTTTTTTTCTTTTTCCTTTTATTTTAAGTTCAGGGGTACATGTGCAGGTCTGTTACATAGGTAAACTAGTGTCATGGAGGTTTGTTTTACAGATTACTTCATCATCCAGGAATTAAGCCTAGTACCCATTAGTTATTTTTTCTGATCCTCAGCCTCCTCCCAATCTCCACCCTCCAATAGGCCCCAGTATGTGTTTTTCCTCTCTATGGTGTTCCATCATTTAGCCCCCACTTATAAGTGAGAACATGCAGTATTTGGTTTTCTGTTCCTGTGTTAGTTTGCTAAGGATAATGGCCTCCAGCTCCATCCATGTCCCTGCAGAAGACAGGATCTCATTCTTTTTATGGCTACATAGTATTCCATGGCAGAATACACATTTATTTATTTATTTATTTTGAGATGGAGTTTCGCTCTTAATGCCCACACTTGAGTGCAATGGCACAATCTCAGCTCACTGCAACCTCAGCCTCCCAGGTTCGAGCAATTCTCCTGCCTCCACCTCCTGAGTAGCTGAGATTACAAGCACATGCCACCATGCCTGGCTAATTTTTTTTTTTTTTGGGGGGGGGGGTAGAGATGAGGTTTCACCATGTTGGTTAGGCTGGTCTCAAACTCTTGACCTCAGGTGGTCCACCCACCTCAGCCTCCCAAAGTGCTAGGATTACAGGCATGGGCCACCACACCCAGCTAGAATACACATTTTTTTTAAGTGCCTACAGAATATATGCCAAGATAGACCATATCTAAGACAATAAAACAAACACCAACAAATTTTTTAAATAAAATCATAAAGAAAGTGTTCTCCTACCACAATGGAACCAAACCAGAAATCAACAACAGAAAAATAACAGGAAAATCTCTAAACATTTGGAGACAAAACAACACACTTAGAAATACATGGGTCAAGGAGGAAGTCTCAAGAAAATTTTTTAAAAATACACACAATAAACACAACTAAACAAAAATGAAAATATACCATATCAGAATTTGTGGGATACAGTTATAGTAGTTATAAGAGGTAAATTTATTTTAAGTTCCAGGATACATGTGCAGGATGTGCAGGTTTGTTACATAGGTAAACATGTGCCATGGTGGTTTGCTGCACATATCAACCCATCACCTAGGTATTAAGCCAAGCATGCATTAGCTATTTTTCCTGATGCTCTCCCTCCTCCCACCCCTGCCCCAGACAGACCCCAGTGTGTGTTTTCCCCCTCCCTGTGTCCATGTGTTTTCATTGTTCAGCTCCCACTTACAAGTGAGAACATGTGGTGTTTGGTTTTCTGTTCCTGCATTAGTTTGATGAGGATATGGCTTCCAGCTTCATTCATGTCTCTGCAAACAACAGGCTCTCATTCCTTTTTATAGCTGTATAGTATTTCCTGGTGCATATGTACATTTTCTTTGTCCAGTCTGTCATTGATGGGCAGTTGGGTTGATTCCACGTCTTTGCTATTGTGAATAGTACTGCAATGAACATACACGTGCATGTATCTTTATAATAGAATGATTTGCATTCCTTTGGGCATTTACCCAGTCATGGGATTGCTGGGTCAAATGGCATTTCTGGTTCTAGATCTTTGAGGAATTGCCACATTGTCTTCCACAATGGTTGAACTAATTTACATTCCATCAACAATGTAAAGAAACAAGGTTCTCCGCAACCTTGTCAGCATCTGTTGTTTCTTGAGTTTTTAATAATTGCCATTCTGACTGGCGTGAGATGGCATTTCATTGTGGTTTTAATTTGCATTTGAGAAGTAAATTTAAAACACTAACTGCATACATTGGAAAAGAGGAAAAGTCTCAAACCAATAATCTAAGCTCTCACCTCAAGAATCTAGAAAAAGAACAGCAAAATAAAATGCCAGCAGAACAATGAAACTGAAAACAGAACAACAAAAGCAAAAACAAAAAAAAAATCAAAGAAGCAAAGAGCTGGCTCTCTGAAAGATTAATAAAATTGGCAAACTACTAGTAAGACTCAGAAAGAAAAAAAGAAGACAGAAGATAGAAGCTATGAAATGAAATGGGATATCACCAAAGATTCTACAGACATCAAAAGGATAATAAAATAATACTATGAACAATTCTACACACATAAATTTGACACTTAAATGAAATGGATCATTTTCTCAAAAAATATAAAGTGCCACAACTCACTAAATATAAAATAATTAATTCAAAAATTTCTATACCTATTAAGGAAATTGAATTCATAGTTTAAAAACTCACAAAAGGAAATATTTAGGAACAAATAGTTTTAATGAAGCATTCTACCAAAGATTTAAAGAAGAATTAATGTCAATTAACAATCTCTTCCAGAAAATAGAAGCAGAGGAAGCATTTCCCAGTTTATTTTATAAAGCTAGAATTACCCCAATACCAAAACCAAACAATGACAATGGGAAGAAAAGAAAACGTAGACTAATATTCCTCATGATGCAGCAATCTTTAACTAAATATTAGCAAGTGGAATTTACCAATATATGAAAAGAATTATATACAATGACCACGTGAGAATTATCCCAGGGATGCAAAGCTGGTTGAATATTCATAAGTAATTAATGTAATCCATCACATTACAGGCTGAAGAGGAAAATTTACTTGTTCATATCAATTAATGAAGAAAAAGGATTTAACCTACTTTAACACCCATTCATTATTTTTTTTAAATCTCAGAAATACAGGAGTAGATAATATCTTTCTTCACTTGATAAAGATCATCTACAAAAATCCTATGGCTAACATACTTGATTGTGAAAGACTGAATAGTTTCTACCTACAATCAGGAACAAGGCAAGAATGTCCACTCTCACCACTCTTATTCACAGTGTTGGAAGTTCTAGACAGTGCAATAGGCATGAAAAAGGAGATTAAAGGCATACAGATTGTGAAGTAAGAAATAAACAGTTCCCATTTGTAAGTGACATGATTGTCTATGTAGAAAATCACAAGGAATCTACAGAAAAACTTCCAGAATATGTGATTTCAACAAATTAACAGCATACAGGACAAACAAACCAGTATCAATTATATTTCTACATACTCACAATGAACAGGTGATACCAAAAATACTGTTATTTTTATTATTATTATTATTTTGAGATGGAGTCTCCCTCTGCCACCCAGGCTGGAGTGCAGTGGCATGATCTCGGCTCACTGCAAGCTCCACCTCCTGGGTTCATGCCATTCTCGTGCCTCAGCCTTCCCAGTAGCTGGGACTACAGGCACCCGCCACCACCACGCTCAGCTAATTTTTTGTATTTTTAGTAGAGACGGGGTTTCACCGTGTTAGCCAGGAAGGTCTTGATCTCCTGACCTCATGATCAGCCTGCCTCGGCCTCCAAAAGTGCTGGGATTACAGGCATTAGCCACTGCGCCTGGCCCAAAAATATAAATATATTATTTACAATTACTCAAATACATGAAACACTTATGTGTAAATCTAACAAAACATGCAAGACTTGCAAGCTAAAAACTATGTAATGCTGGTGAATGATATCAAAGAAGATCTACTTAGTCTCTATCTACATAGAGAGCAATATTGTTCATGGATTGGAAGACTCAGCATAGTAAATATGTCAATTCTCCCCAAACTGATAAACAAGTTTAACACAATTCCAATCAAAATTTTTGCAAGATTTGTTGATTATAGGTAGGATTATTCTAAAATGTACATGGAAAGGCAAAGGAACTAGAATATCTAAAATATTCTTTTTTCATATTATTATATTTTATTGCAGTATGTGTAGTGTATACTAACTTAAAGGGAAAAAATATAAACAAAATGAAAGACATGGAGGAAATGGCATCTTGCTTTAATCTTCAACTTTTTAAGTTACCCTTAAAATTCATTTACACCATTATGCCAAATTGTAGTCATCCCTGCAGAATTTTAGACAAATTAAAATGGACAAAGTAACACCAAAGAAGTTAAGCACAGAAAGTGATATTGATTAAAAAGTTGAAAGTAAAATCTACCTTGGCTAGAACTGAACATTCAGATCCATCTCTAGAGGAAAATCTAACTTGAATCATATGGTTCATATTTTGACTAGTTCATAGCATATCAATTAGCAACTTATGACTTGAAAATACTTTTTCTCAGTTGCATTTGACTGCCTAAAATCCTACTGAGCATGCTGTTTGGCATGTCTTACTCCTCTGAAATCATCATCTACTTTCTAAAAATCAAAAAATTAGTTTGCTTGTGATTTGAAATTCAAAAAAGTTTGTAGAAAACACAAACAGAATAAGCTATGTAAAGTCTCATCCTTTTCTTCTCTCTAAAACAGCTACTTCTACAAAAAGAGTAAGTGGATACTTTCTAACAACTCAAAAACAAGAAAACCAAAATCAGAGGGTGCATGAATATATGTGCACAGGTATGTACAGACTTAATCTCTATATTCCCCAAAACAGGCTTAAACAGGTAATCCCAGCATTCTAAATTCAGAAAGCAAAAATAAACAGTTTTGTTTCTAAATCAGTGGTATTACTAGCTGAAATGTTTAGTAGAATACTGCACCTATAGATCAGCAGTACTTTGATTATATACCATTTAAGAAATCAAAATAATAAGCACATTCTTCTAACAGCAAAGAATTCTCCCACTTTTTATTTATTTTGACATATTGATATTTCCATAAACTTGCAAGTGGAAGATAAGCTGTTCAATAAAAGACTTCTTACATATATAATATACAGAAATTATTTTAGAAGTCTGTTCATATAACAGATTATTTTGGCACTAACAGAAATTGTATACAATCCATCAGTTGTATGGCTAGAAATGAAACCATCACGAAACCAAGACACACAGGGCTTTCCTGCACTTAGTTTCAGGAAAAAGTTCCCAAGTAATTCTTTACTGTGTTAGAAGAATAAAGTACATTTGTCATAGTATACATTATCGTATTCCCTTATAGTAAGGATTAAAGTTTTTAAATTAAACAATGTTCCCAGGTTTACTTCTGTCTGTACCTTTAGGAATAATCATATCACTGGTTACATAAAATTCTCTCCTCATGCAAAAAAAAAAAAAAAAACTGAAAAAACAAAAACCCTCAGTTAGTTGTTTTCTTAAGTCTAATTAAGCCAAACAAACTAATAATAGCAATTTAATTAGCAAGCTGTAAATCAGAGAGGTATAGAAATCCAGCAGTTAAACTGTATTTCCTGCCTATGGGGTACTGCTGCTACTCAACCTATTTTCTTCATGTATTAGAAGAATTAATAGACATTGATGGTCAAAATAAGAATTTCAATATTGCCGCAAATGACATGAGAGAAAGACTTCCTAATGTGTGACAATCTTAATGATCCTTTAAAAGGTAAAGGATTGTGTGTATATGTGTGGAAAGGAGTAGGAAATAAAAGCAGGAGGTTAAGACAGGTATTTAAAGGGAATGCCGAGATAGCTACATTACAATATTTATTTTTTAAAAAACTGAAGTCTGCCCAGCGTACCAAAAACATTACAAAAAAAGAGCAGACATCAGTGCAAGTTTAGCCTAATAATTTGTGAGAAAAAAAAGCTAGTTTTGACGAGAAAAAGTCCAGTCCTTTCCTTGCAAACACAAAGAAACGCAACAAGAATTTTAAAGGTAGTAGGCCAGAAAATGCAACAGTAACTCTTACAATCCTTTTCAATTAAACAGACAAATCAAGTTGAAGACAAGTGTTAAAATACTATTCAGCCTGAAGATTTATCAACTTATATATCCTGTTATTCAATTGGCTTTTGATTTTAAAAAAATCAACAAACTTTATAAGAGCTACCACCACATTTAGAATGATGAAAATAAATTAGTTCCCCCCCAAAGATATTGTTGAACCTCTAAAGCATAAAAAGCTATATAATATACAAGTTAACCAATGTTTTTATAAAAACAATACAGTTTCGGACTAATGGTATTACACTGTATTTGTGGTAAAGTACTAGGCACAAGCATATATATACACACACACACACACATATACACACACATGTCAGGCATTTTCATTTCAGTCTAATCAGTCTCTAAGGTTATCATTTAATTACTGGCAATATATAATAACTGGTATGCATTTTGGTACTTAAGTCATGATTTGTGGAGAACAAGAAGCAATGTATTATAGCAACTGGGTTCATATCTAACAAACAATTGCAGTGTTGAACAAATCTCTTCTATGAACTTCGTGATTTGTTTTGCTGTTGGTCACTTACAGTAGATCCTTGATTTGATTCTTCCATATTCATGCTTTCTCCACCTGCAGGCTCTAACATTTCTTCATCTCCGTCACCATCATGTAGGTCTTTTGAAATTGTCCAGCTAGTTCGATATTGAGTCCTTCATTGTAGTGGCGCTTCCTTTTCATTCAAATTGTCGCTTTTTTTCTCGTTCTTCAGATGAGAGGTCACTATCCTCCTCTCCACTGCTTTGTTGTTCCTGAACCCGATACTTTGGCTCCAAGTCTTGAGCAGCAGCCAATTTCTTAGCCAAGATATCTGGTGCCATGGCTTCGGCGGTTTCTGTATCACTACATGCACCTTCATCATCACCCATCATACTATGGTAAGGAGGGCTTGGTTCATCTATTTTCATTAAACCATCGTCTTCGTCTGCTGGATGATATGTCGCCAGGATGTTCATTTCATCCCACTTCTGGGATTTTTTGCTCAGCTCCTCGTGGATACTCCCGCGGGGCGGTTCGGCCGACGCCACCGTAGAGGGGGTCGTAGAGGTCTTGTCCTTCAGGATCCCCTTGACCGGCCGTTGCGAGGCCGTCGAGGCCGCCACTGCCGGGCGCTCCAGCTGTCGGCTCCGGGTCGCTGCTTGGCGTGGGGTCCGCGAAGGGAAGGGTCGGCTTTAGCAGAGACCAGCGGACAGACGCGGAGCCGGCTCAGGGCTAAAGCGGCTGCACCTGCTGCCTCGGAAATGGGTACGGGAGTGGTTGTCAGGACACAACGACCCTGACGCCAGGTCCAGCGCAGAACGGGTGGAGGCTCCTCGCGCACCCTTAGCGGCCGGCGCTTGACCCACGGCTCGCGGGGAAACGCGGGCCTAGAGCTCCAGGGCGGGAGCGACGCCGACGCCTAAAACATTCTTGAAAAAGAAGAATAAAGTGATTGAAAATCAGTCTCCCCTATTTCAAGTGTTGTTATATACCTACAGTAATCAAGACTGTGTGGTACTAGCAGAGGAATGGACACACAAATCAGTGGAACAAAATAGAGAACGTAGAAAAAGACCCACACAGTCTGCCCAAATGATTTTTGAAAGAGGTGCAAAAAGAAGTCAATGGAAGAAAAATAGCCTTTTTAACAAATGGTGAATTGAGCAATGGTGAAATGGAACAATTGGGCATCCATAGGCAAGACAATAAAATAAAAATGAACCTTGACCTAAGTCTCACGCCTTATGCAAAAGTTAATTCATACTGGATTGGATTGCTTGAGTCCAGAAGTTCAAGACCAACCTGGGTAAGATAGCAAGACCCTGTCTATACACAAAAATGAAAAATTATGTTGGTGTGGTGGCTCCTGCCTGTAGTCCCAGCTACTTGGGATGCTGAGGCAGGAGGATTGCTTGAGCCCAGGAGTTCGAGGCTGTCATAAGCTGTGACAGCACCATTGTACTCTACCCTGAGTGACTAAGCAAGACTCTGTCTCAAAAAAAAAAAAAATTGTCAGAGAAATGCAATACCTTAACCTTTACCAGATACAATTAATTAATTAAAATAAATAAAAGATTATGGAGTAAATGTAAAGCATAAAACTACTAAAAGTTTAGAAAAATAGGAGAAAATATTTGAGATATAGGTCTAGGCAAATAATTCTTAGGCTTGACATCGAAAGCATGATCTATGAAAGGAAAAACTGATAAATTGGATTTCATCTAAATGTAAAACTGTTGCTTTGTGAAGATCTGGTAAGTGAATGAAAAAATGAGCTACACAATAGGAGAAAATATTTGCAAACCATACATTGAACAAAGGACTAGTATCTAGAATATATAAAGAACTCTCAAAACTCAACAACAACAACAAAAAACACATTAAAAATCCAATTAGGAAACAGGCAAAAGACTTAAGGTGATATTTCACTAAGGAGGATATAAAAATGACAAATTAGTACATGAAAAGTTGTTCAACATCATTAGCCATTAGGGAAATGCAAATTAAAACCACAATGAAATATCACTCCACATCTATCAGGATGACTAAAATAAAAGTAGTGACAATGGGTCGGGCACGGTGGCACACACCTGTAATCCCAGCACTTTGGGAGGCCAAGGTGAGTGGATCACCTGAGTTCAGGAGTTTGAGACCAGCCTGGCCAACATGAAGAAACCCTGTCTCTACTAAAAATACAAAAGTAGCTGGGCATGGTGGCACATGCCTGTAGTCTCAGCTACTCGGGAGGCTGAGGCAGGAGAATCACTTGAACCCGGGAGGTGGAGGTTGCAGTGAGCAGAGATCGTGCCATTGTACTCTAGCCTAGGCAACAAGAGTGAAACTCCATCTCAAAAAAAAAAAAAAAAAAAAAAAGCGACAATGCTAAATGCTGGCAAGGAAGAGGAGATAGTGGATCACTCATAATTTCTGGTGGGAATATAAAATGAGGTACAACCACTCTGGAAGATGATTTGGTAGTTTCTTAAAAACAAAACAAAACCAACGACAACAACAACAAATCCAAGAACTAAGCATACTACTACCATCCTGCCCAGCAACTGCATTCCTGGGTATTTAGCCCCAAGAAATGAAAACTTGCACACACAAATACACACGCACACATGATGCCTTCACACAAAACCTTATATGCAAATGTTTGTCTAACTGCTTACTCATTGTAGCCAAAGATAACCCAGATATCCTTTAACAGGTAAATGGTTAAACCAACTATTGTACACTTATGCCATGAAATAATACTCAGCAATAAAAAAGAATGACTGATACACACAACAACCTGCATGAATCTCCAGAGAGTTATACTGAGTGAAAAATGCCAATCCCAAAATGTTACATACTACATACTGTGATCATGTCACTTCACTCCAGCCTGAGCAACATAGCAAGACCCCATCTCTAAAAACAGATAAACAAACAAAAAAGATGGATTACAGAGTAAATGTAAAGTGTAAAACTATTAAAATTTTAGAAAAATAGGAGAAAATCTTTGAGATGTAGGGCCAGGCAAAGAATTCATAGGCTTGACATCAAAAGCACAATCCAGGCTGGGCATGGTGGCTCACGCCTGTAATCCCAGCACTTTGGGAGGCCGAGGCAGGCGGATCACTTGAGGTCAGGAGTTCGAGACCAGCCTGGCCAACATGGTGAAGCCCGTCTCTACTAAAAATACAAAAATTAGCTGAGCAAGATGGCACATGCTTGCAATCCCAGCTACTTGGAAGGCTGAGGCATGAAAATCACTTGAACCTAGGAGGCGGAGGTTGCAATGAGCTGAGATCGTGCCAGTGGACTCCAGCCTGGGTGACAGAGTGAGACTCTGTCTCAAAAAATAAATAAATAAATAAAATAAACTTTATTGAAAAGCAAAAAAAAGCACAATCCCTTTGTATAACATTTTGTATTAACAAGCTTGAAATCACAAAAGTACAGAAATAGAGAAAAAAAATCATGGTTGCCAGTGGTTAAGGAAGTGATGGGGGTGGGAATGAGGTGAACTGACCATAAAAGGGCAAGATAAGGGATACTTGGAGTGACAAAAATACTGTCTTGACTGTAATAATCGACATTGATACAAATGTCAGTATCCTGATTGCAATACTGTACTGAAGTGTTATAAGATGTTACCATCGGGGAAACTGGATTAAAGGGTAAAAGGTTCTGTCTGTATTATTTCTTACAACTGCATGTCACTCTCTAATTATCTCAAAATAAAAAAGTTAAATTTAAAAAACATGTATGAGGATGTGCATAGTTTTTCAAAATATATTTAACAAGTTCATGAGTGGAAAGTTTGAGTGAATAAAAATTGTATCTGGAATTCTGGTTTGCAAATTACCCTGGGAAATGTGGCCTGACTCAGTGTGACTCAGTTCTATACCATTGTTCTCAGCTCTGCTGTTGCTCACTGCTAATGTTGAAGCCAGGTAGCTCTTGAGTTGCAGGGCAACCAAGATCCCATGATCCAATGTTGCTCTCACTCCCCTTGGCCTTTGAGAGAGAACAGGAAAGAAGATGGAGAAGAATTTTCCCTTTGCCCCATTTTCCTCTTTTTGGGCTGAACCGTGTCCCCCTATGAATTCATAATGTTGAATAAACCCAGTACCTCAGAATGTGAATTTTTTTTGGAGTTAGAGTCTTTAAAAAGATAATTAAGTTAAAATGAGGTTATGAAAGTAGGTCCTAATATAGCTAGTATCCATATAAAGAAGAGATGAGGACATACATACACAGGGGACAGTCCATATGAAGATGCAGGGAAAAGACAGCCATCTGCCAGCCAAGGATAGAGACCTCAGAAGAAACCAACCCTGCTGACACCTTGATCTCACATTTCTAGCCCCCAGAGCCATGAGGCAACAAGTTTATGTTGTTTAAGCCATTCAGTCTGTGGTATTTCTTATGGTAGCCCTAGCAAACTAATACATCCTCCTATATTTGGACATAGGCCTGTCATTCTTGATTAAAGGAACGTAAAAATAAGACTTGTCAAAGTTTTAACAAGACTTTATGAAGACTTGGGCAAAATTGGAAAAAAAAGAAAATAGAAAATTCTTCCATTCTGATCACAGATATTATAGATGTAAGAGATCACAGGCTCCAGCCCATCTAAGGGTTCTCCAACTAGAAACAGACCTGGTGTGGCTGATGCTACTAATACCTGCCATGTTCCTTGGGCCTTACCACTGTAGTGCACACTGGCTGGACATTTGCATCATTCCTGAAGGCTTCCTCAAAGCCAAGAAGGGCCACTCTGCCCGACTCACAGCAGACTAGAAGGGCTGAAGAGTTCACATGTCAGGCAGCAGCCTTCAGCCAATGGGAATTGATGTACAATTGCCCAACTCCCTCCTTACGTGGCTGGGTTAACTCTGAAGCATGTGCTTTCCCAGAATTTCCCCAGGGGATTAAGTTCCAGTCATTCATCCTTCGTTGGCTGTTTTCCCTTCCCAATCTATCTTTCACTCAACTGATACTGAAGTTTCATGCACCTCCAAAATAAATTACTTTCACTCATGTCCTTGTATCAGGGACTGCTTCTGGAAGAAACCAAACTAAGGCACCCCAGGCTAGCTTCTAATTTGCTTCACAGCAGTAAAGGTCAACTTTTCTTTGCATTACCCAAGAGAAAACTTAGCCATGACCTCATCGTGATGCTTGGATCCCCAGAACCCTGTCTCTCATGAAACCCTGATTCCTTCCTTTCCTTGTCAAGATCTCTCCTTACCCAGCCTGGATGACAGTCCATTCTATTGAGTACTTAGCAAACAGAGTTTAGAAACTGTCAGAAACATTTGTATTTTGTTCAAAATTGTAATATTCCGTAGACCAGAAACAGCACACTCTTTGATCCCACCCTTGTATGCCCAAAATATCTGAGTTGGAGGAGGCACTGACCCTCTGTCACACAGTTTAACTAGATTACAGAGTGCAAGACCCCCAAACCAGTTCCTGACACTCATTCCTCTCTTCAGCCTGTGGATTCTTATCACTTCCACAGCAAGAAAATTGGCTCTAAGATTATCCAGAGTTCTTTCCAAATCTATTATTTATGGAACAAGTGCTGACTTCAGATATCTTGTAATCTAAGATTTTTCATCTCCAAAGACCTTTCTTTCATTTTGCCTCTACTGGGTTTTCTATTTTATTTATTTATTTTTTTGAGACGGGGTCTCATTCTGTCACCCAGGCTGGAGTACAGTGACCCGAACACAACTCGCTGTATCCCCAACCTCCTGTGCCCAAGTCATCCTCCTGCCCCAGCCTCCTGAGTAGCTGAAACCACAAGTGAGTGCCACCATGCCCAGCTAATTTTTTTTTTTTTTAAGAGACTGAGTCTCATCATGTTGTCCAGGCTGGTCTTGAACTCCTGGGCTCAAGCAGTCTTCCTGCCTTAGCCTCCTAAATGGTTAAAGGCATGTGACCATCACACCTGCCTTACCATGGTTTTCAAATGTAAATTTTTAAATGAAAAATCTTAATCTTTTGGTCATTGCTGTTTTCCTGTGATCTGTCTCCCACTGCATGAGGGGAAATGTGTTATCTGCCTTTATTGTAGAAAGACGCAGTTGTAGAAATCTTCAGTTGATGTCTCAGGATTTTTCCTGCCATACACTTGGAACGTGTAAAAGCACAGGAAATATCCTAGCATAACACAAAGTTACCTTTGGGACCTAGAATGGAATGGGGAGGAGGCAGAAACAAAGTAGACCTTTTTACTCCATACCCTTCTGTATGGTTTGAACCTTTTTTTTTTTTTTTGAGACGGAGTCTCTCTCTGTAGCCCAAGCTGGAGTGCAGTGGCGCGATCTAGGCTCACTGCAAGCTCCGCCTCCCGGGTTCACGCCATTCTCCTGCCTCAGCTTCCCGAGTAGCTGGGACTACAGGCGCCCACCACCACGCCTGGCTAATTTTTTTTTATTTTTAGTAGAGACAGGGTTTCACTGTGTTAGCCAGGATGGTCTCTGTCTCCTGACCTCGTGATCCGCCCGCCTTGGCCTCCCAAAGTGCTGGGATTACAGGTGTGAGCCACCGCGCCCGGCCGGTTTGAACCTTTTATAACAAGAGTGAATCCAGACATTCTCTATGTAATTTTATATGTAATTTTTAAGAAGAAACAGGACTTAAAAAGAAATGAATGAATTTCCACTAGGGGGTGGTAGAGAATCACAATCCGTATCACAGTCTGAAACTGAAGGGCAGAAGGAAATAGTCAAGTTCAGAATCACATGCTGCAGCCCATTTGTAGTTATAAATCTTTATTAACTAGTTCAGTGTGAAATCTAATTTCTTCGTAAATGCCAAATAATACATAGTATGCTCTTTTGAGCAACGCTTTTCAGATTATGTTCTCATACAGCGTTTTACAGCCCTTTACAGCTTTTCTGTAAACTGGCCTGAGATGTACCACTAAATGAAATTGAATGATAGGGGTCCATTGTGGTTGGAATAGATACACACAGTGATTGATTTAGGTAGATTAGAAGGTGAATGGATAGATAGATAGACATACACACACACATTCCTCTCTTTGAGTCCCCCTGGGTAAGCTGAGGGATGAGTACTCTGAAGGAAAAGCAGCCACGAGTGAGCTGCAGCATCCTTACTTAACCTCCAAACTTAACCTTTGCTGTAATATATATAGAAAAATGAATTCTGAACTGAATTCCCTCCTTAACCTCCAACATGCAGGCACTATGCCTCTGCCCAGTTTCTTTACCCATGCCTTTTATTATATCCCATCCCCAACTGAACCCTATATCTGACCTGGTCAATAGGTGTGAGACCCAGATATTCTCACCCAGGAGATGCTGTTTCTTTTTTTCCAGAGGCCAGAGGTGGTTTCTAGTAAGCACCTGTATCATTTTGCAGGGGTTTGTTAAAATGGGTGGCCAGACTCACCTCACTGTGCCTAGGTGCCAATATGGCCTCTCAGTTTTATTCCCCTTGCAATCCAAAATCTGCCAGAACTGGACAGCAGTTTGATCCTTGAATTAGACCCTGGTTCATGATGCTTGCTTCGCACCCTCCCACCAGCTGTGCTTTATTTTTCTTTGATTCTAACTATTACAGAAAAGACAAGTCAGACTCCTTCATCGCTGGGCAAAGTTCCAAGTAAATTGCATTGGGAATCCTTGGCATTTTAACAATGGCTCACCGCTCCCCTTGTGACTAATGGGCAACACAGGCCTGTTTATGGATTCAAATCTCTGTCCCTGGATCACGTAATTTTAATTGTTCTGTTACTTCATTTCGATCCTCGTCACCACAGCATTTTTCTCACTGTTCATTTTCAAATTTGGTGTCCAACCTATTCCTGTGTGCTTTCCTTAATCCCTAGACCAAGCACTCTCTGGCTTGCTCATTCTCCCACTTGGGCACCCTGGATCCCAGCCAGTGGTGGCCCTTACCACTTGGCTCCTTCCTCAGTGCCCTTGGACCTCTTTGGCTCGCAACTGCTTCTGCTGAAGGTCTTCCTTTTGGCTCCATGATCTTCATGGCTGAGGCTGCTTCATTACTTCTGGAGGGAAATCTTGCTGCTTTCTGTAAACATTATTTTCTTAAGGCATATTTATGTGGAACTGTGCCATTTCTTTTCCTACTTATTCTGAATGAATTGAGCATTCCTGGACCAGATATTAGTGGAAGGTTCCTGTTGGATGGGGGTGGGATGATGAGGTGGTGAGAGAAGACATGGGCGATAGTAACCTCCTAGGTTTTACAACCGAAGGATCAATCCTTTATTACTACCAGTGAACTTTATCTTAAAATATGCTGCATCCATGTTTCTTCCAACTTTGAGAATCTAATCTATTTCAGCAAGGATCCTACCACAGTGTTATAGCTCCCTGCATTCCAGAGGGATCCTTTGTTATCTGCCACCTTGGAACTTCCAAAACAATGTCTGCTCCCCCAACATGTGGGCCTTCTTCTGCCTCCCCCAGCATCTGGGCCTCACTGTAGCTCAGGCCAACTGCCAACAGCTCCAACCTAGGCTGGCTTCTACTCTTAGAGAGAGAATATTTTCGGGCCCTTTCCGAGATCCCGCACAACTAGTTTCCTCCACACTTTGATCTGTTGCCACAGCAACATTTTGGCTTCCTGTGCCCAGTTCTGCTGCTCTCCGTTGCTTTAAGCACAAATGGCATGCAATTTGGGATGTAAGCATACTTTCTGTTTCCTAGTTTCACTAAAAATGAAGTTCTTGTGTGGTTTTCTTTTTCATTCTCTTTGCTGTACTACACAGAGAAATGAATTATGAATTCCCTCCATATTCCTAGCAAAAACAAACTCCCTTGAACTGCAATTTTGACTTCCTTTTCAACCCAAAAATTAGTGAGATGTTTTTAAGTTTCCAAGTGGAGGCTTTCTTGTTAGTATTGTTTTGGTGAGGTTTTGTTTTCTTTTATTTTCATTTTGTTTTGTTTTTCTATGTATGTATTTTATACTGGCGAGAGAATATAGCCCGTGTAGTTTCTAATTTCTATTTACTTTGTGATTTAATGCGTTATGTTTAGAAAAATATGTATTCACTATTTGTTGAGTACATAATTTTATAAATATTTGACAACTTAAGATCATTATTTGCTTTAGTAAAATATCTTACATTCATATTATTTTAAAATTTGATATGACAGTTTAGTTTAAAAGTATGCTAAAAGCTCTTAAATGTGTCAATTTATCCTTCCTAACAAACCACATTTTTTCCCCTAAATTTCAAAGACTTGTTTAGGATACAAAGGCTTATAACTTATGAGCAGTTGGTGAACTGTACATTTTAGCATAATAAAGTATCCTTCTTTGACACTGAAATATTTCTTCATAATTTATTCTACTTTGTTCAATATTAGTATTTGCGATGGTTGGAATGTGTCCCCAAAAAAGTGTATGTTGGAAATGTAATATTCAAAGCAACAGTGTTGGTAGCTGAGGCTTAATGATGACAGGTGTTTAGGTCACAATGACTCCATCCTCATAAATGAATTAGTGCCAATACAAAAAGGCTAAAAGCCTGTGAATTCAACCTGTTGCACTTGAGCACGCTCTCTTTCTCTTTTCCTCTCTCCACTCTCTCTTTTTATCCCTTTTGCCTCCCACCATAGTATGAGGCAGCCAGAAGATTTTTGCAAGATGCAGTCCTCTCATCCTTGGACTTCCTAGCCTCTAGGACTGTAATAAATCAATCTGTTCTTTGTAAATTATCCAGTTGGATATTCTATTATAGCAGCACAAAATGGAGTAAGATGGTGTTTCTATCCATAATTAATTTTTGTTAGCAGTTGCCTGAGTTTATCATTGTCCATTGGTTTATTTTAATCACTCGGTGTCATCTGATTTTAGGTGTTTTTTGTTTTTGTTTTTGTTTTGAGACAGGGTCTCACTCTGCCGCTCAGGCTGGAGTGCAGTGGTGCGACTATGGCTTACTGCAACCTAATCTTCCAGGCTCAAGCAATCCTTGCACCTGTTTCCTGAGTAGGTAGGACTACAGGCAAGCACAACCACGCCCGGCTAATTTTTTTATTTTTGTAGAGATAGGGTCTCGCTATGTTACCCAGGCTGATCTCAAACTCCTGGGCTCAAGTGATCCTCCCTCCTTGGCCTCCCAAAGTGCTGGGACTACAGGTATAAGCCATTGCCACCAGCACTTTTTGAACAGCAAATACACACACACACACACACACACACCATCTTCACTGAGAAGCAGAAAAATTTAGATTTAATGCAGTGATATAAATGGGCATTACAAATGCATATATATCTACCCTTAACATTAAAGTTTCCTGTGTTTGTCTTCCCTTAGAATCTCCCTTCCTCTCTGCAAAATGCAACTATTATTCCAAATTTGGAGTTGATCATTATCTTGCTTTCATCATAGTAAATATTGTCTTTGTTTCTGACAACAAATTAACATCATAATTAATATCACAATGTATTTTTCTGTTACTTGTTTTCTTCATTCAACATGATTTTAAGAATTATGCAAGTTTATTACTGTATCTGATAATACAGATCTTGATCTTGCACTGATCTTGATGTTGCACAGAATTCCACATTATTATGCCAAAATCTGTGCATCAGTTTACCTGCAAATGGACACTGAGTTGTTTCCAGCTTTTTCCAATTACAAAGAATGCTCTCGTGACTTTTCCTGCACATTGCTCTTGGTGCCTTATTCAATAATTTCCCTAAGGTGCATATATACTTAAGGGTAGAGCTGCTGTGCTTTAGGATATACTCAGCTTCAACTTTACAAAATGCTAATTTTTTTTCCAAGCAGATTATTTCAGTTGGAAGTCCACCATCAGAGTATGAGTTTCCCTCACCCTATATCCTCATCGATTTTTGATAATGTTAGACTTTTCAATGTTTGTCTATTTAGTGATTTTAAAATGTTATTTCAAGGACTGTTCTAATTCACAATTCTCTGATAACTATTGTGAGTGAGCTTCACTTTTGTGTATTTATTGGTCATTTATATATCCCTTTTTGTGAACTGCCCTTTCACATCTTTTGATCATTTTCTTCTGGGGCTATTCTTAGATGTTCTGGATATTGATCCTATGTAAATTATGTGTGATATAAGTTTAGTTTGTGGCTTTTTTTTCTTTAGAGTGTATTTTGATAAAAGTTTCTAATTTTAATGTGGTCAAATTTATTCATCTTTTCTTATACATTTTTGTTTTTAAAATGTGTATCTTTTTAATAAATATTTTTCTACTTTGAAGTCATACAAATATTTCTTTCACATTTTCATTTAAAAGTTTTACAGTTTTGCCTTCAATATGTTGGTCCTTAGTTCATCTGGAATTTATTACGATGTATATATATCCATTAATCCAGTGTCATAAATTCAAACTTACTGAATTATACGTCCTTTACCCACTGGTCTTTAATGACCATTCTTCATATACAAGGGGTCCTGACGCTCTTTCCATTCTATTCTATTGGCCCAGTCGTCTACTTCCCCTCTCACCAATAATAGCACATGGTCTTAAATCCAGTGGTGTATATATCTTCTCATGTAGTCAGAAAATTCCCCAACTTCCTCTTTATTTTCAATGGTATTTTGGCTCTTCTTGAACTTGTGTTCCTTCGTTTCATTTTAATATCATTGTGCCCAATTCTATAAAACATTTTGTTGAAATTTTTCTAGAAACAGCATGAAACTATAGATCACATTGGGGAAAACTGGCATTTTTATGATATTGATGCTTTCTAACCATGAATATATCTCTCCATCTGTGCAGTACTTCTTCAACTTCTTTTAATGATTTTAATTTTCCCCACTAAGATCTTGCATGCCTTTCCTTTTTGAGAATTTATTCCTGATTACAGTGGACCGTTCAACAATGCGAGGGCTAGCAGTGCTGACCACCTGTGCAGTAAAAAATCTGCACATAATTTTTGACTCCTCCAAAACTTTACTAATAGCCTACTGTTGATCAGAAGTCTTACCAATAACATAGTTATTTAACATATATTTTATATTTGTATGTGTTATATACTGTACTCTTACAATAAAGTAAGCCACAGAAAAGAAAATGTTGGCCAGGTGCGGTGGCCCATGGTTGTAATTCCAGCACTTTGGGAGGCTGAGGCGGGAGAACTGCTTGAGACAAGGAGTTTGAGACCAGCCTCAGCAACATAGCGAGACCCCATCTCTACAAAAAATTAAAAATTTAACCAGGTAGGGTGGCATGCACCTGTAGTCCCAGCTACTTGGGAGGCTGAGGTGGAGAATTGCTTGAGCCCAGGAGGTTGAAGTCACAGTGAGCCATGATCACACCACTGCACTCCAGCCTGGGCAACAGAGCAAGACCTTGTCTCAGAAAAGTAAAGAAAATGTTATTTAAAAAATCATAAAGAAGAGAAAATATACTTACTATTCATTAAGTGGAAGTGGAGCATCATAAAGGTCTTCATCCTCATGTCTTCATGGTGAATATGCTGAGGAGGAGGAAGGGGAGGAGGGGAGTTGGTCTTGCTGTCTCAAGGGTGGCAGAGGCAGAAGAAAATCATATATAAGTGGACCTGCACAGTTCAAGCCCATGTTGTTCAAAGGTCAACTGTACTGTAAATTTGTTATATTTTATTAACCAGTTAATCACATTTCCACTTCTTTGTTTTTATAGAAAATGCAATATTTTATATATTTAGCCAACTGTGCCAAACTCTTAATTCTTATGTTTTAGATTATTTTTCTCTGTAGACAATTGTATCATCTCTGAATAATGAGTTTGCTTTATTTCACTCCTATCCTTTCAACTTTTTTTTGATCTGTTGTTAAAAGCCCCCCCATACCATGCCTAAGTAATAAGTAATCTCAATATTATATTCCATCTCATATAATAAAATTTGACTTCCTAAAAGGGCTTGCTTCTTTTTAATTCAATGTCAATGCTGGAATTTCAGTTCTTAGCCTTGAAACCCTGGTGAAAAAATTCTCAGCAAGAAGGAAAAAAATGTTCTCGCCTTCTCCTGAAGCTGGGGAGAACAATAAATGAAAACTGTCGTCATAAATGGTTATTTCTAACAATTTTTCAAACCCCTAGACTTCAGATATTTTGGACAGGACCTGACAAAATGACCCCTAACCTGTAAAACATCTATACTTTTGACCACTCATCTTTCTTAATAATTTAGTTCTCTGGTGATAATGTTTGAGTTTAAAATCTCAAGCTTCAAAAGATAACGTGATTTGTGAATTTTCTATCAAATCAGAAAAGAATCACTGGCATTGCTCTCTTCCCATACATGCATAGGATAAAATAGCTCTACTGGACATTTTATTAATCAAAGAGCCTGAGAGACGGCTGAATGGCTGAACCAAGCAGAGAGAGTCGGGGGAGGGTAATTCCTTGCTGGGCCTTAAAAGGAGCCCACGAGATGGGAAAAAAAAAAAAAAAGGCCAAATAAGATGAACCTCTATTTAGGCCCCAATGAGAGCCTGCTTGACTCTGATCTTTCTTTAGCTGGCTCAACGTTTTGTTCTTAATTATTTTTACTCAAAATCAAGAACTATTAGAAAATAAGAACAATTATGGAGTTTTGTTGTTGATTTCCACCTCTCTACATATATACATGGAATATATATCTCCTCCCAGTACACATGAACACATGCAAAAACATATTTAACTGAAACAAAAGTTTCATGAAACTATAGTTACTCTCATTACCTGTGATGCAGGCAAGTATTTTCAATTCTATTTTATTCTATTTCATTCTACTTGGAAAAAAAAAGTCTTTTGATCTCAACATAAATGGATTCTGACCTGCAGTTTCAAGCCAATACGTTACAGTAAGAGTAAATGTAGGGTTTCTCCCAGTTTTATCTGGCAGTCCCAAAGCCAGGATCAGAGTAACCGATGGAGCATCATCTGTACGGTCCACATCTGAGGAGGAGGTCTGGGAAAAGATCCAACATATAAGACGGGCGAGGAGGCTCAGGCCTGTAATCCCAGCACTTTAGGAGGCAGAGGCGGGAGGATAACTTGAGGTCAACAATTCGAGACAAGCTATGCAAACATGGTGAAACCCTGTCTCTACTAAAAATACAGAAATTATCCAGGTGTGGTGGTGCGCACCTGTAGATCCAGCTCCTCGGGAGGCCGAGGCAGGAAAACCGCTTGAAACCGGGAGGCGGAGGTTGCAGTGAGCCGAGATCGCACGACTGCACTCGAGCCTGGGCGACAGAGGGAGACCCTGTCTCAAATAAAAAATAGTAATAATAATAAAAAAATGTATCCCTAGTCTGGCTTTCAGGGTCTTAGATGAGGTTCAGAAGTGGACTTACGAGCCTTAGGAGCGCAGTCAGTGCTGTGGATTCCCACATCCATGGGACCTGCGATTTCGGGTTATTCTGTTCAGGGACAGATGATGTCCCTCATTTCTACCTACCATTGGACTGGTCAAGATTCTTATTTATCAAGTCAGTTGGAGTGGGCTTAAGTAAGTTCTCAGCCAAGGCTGTGGGGTCTGGAGGACCAGATATCCCGACCAAAAGCCCCCCCCCCCCCCACTTCTTTCACACGCCTGCCGCAGAGGTGCACGGGTGGGAGTGGGGAACTGAGGCAAGAAGCAGAGGAGGCGGGACCGAGAGAAGACAAACTACCCTAGAGGAAAAGCTCGAGCTGTTACCCCTCCCCACTTTTTCCGCCTTCCCTCTTCCCCCTCTTTCCTTTCTTGCCCCTCTCCAGCTTTTCTGGTCCAACCCTCTTCTGCGCCTAACACTGGCACCTCCTTTTCTTCCGGCTGATGAATAATTGTTGGCACAGCAGCCTCCCTGGGGCACTGAGGGGCGAGAAGGTTAGAAGGAGCCAGGGCTAGAGTCCTGGAAGGTGGCAGTCAGGTCGCAGGGCCACAGCAGACATTCTAGGACTCTCTCTTTCGGGTGTTTCTCCAGCGCCACGCAGGAGAAGACGGAGCCTGGGGGCTGCGACTGGAGGAGCGGGAAGCGCAGTATCGGGATCACGGCCCTGGGACCAGGAACAACGCAGACTCTCCAGAGCCAATTCCTACTTCAGCCAGCGCAAGGGCGCGACGACCTGGCGCGGAGCATCTCAGGCCGCCGCGGGGACCCCCCTAAGGGACTCGGAGGCGTTTGCCTACCTTAGAAGTGGCAGAGAATAACCCGGCAGGGAGTTAAGCAGGCTCGGCCCGCGGCGTTCGTCCCGCCTCCACGGCGCCGAGCCCTGATTGACGTTCAGCCAGGCCAGTCATAGCCTCAGCGTCTGAGGCGCGCGGAGCTGGAGCGCCCAGGCACGTCCGCGGTTCCCAAGGATGCAAACTCTCTGGCGCGGCAGCCCGGGCTGCAGTACGCCTGAGGGGGTCCTCCCTGTCTGCGCCTCCCGCCGCCGGCCCTGAAAGGTCTGCACCTGAGGCTGGATACTTGGACAGAGGCAGACACTGCGGCTCAAAACCCCAAGGGCGGGGTGCCTATTGTACAGAATCCGGGAACGCCTGCCTGGAAGAGTTCCGGCGGCTCCCCGAACACTTGGAGAAAGCGCTTGGATGCAGTTGCTGGGTGAGATTTGGGACGGTGATTGTGTTTTCCAAAAGGCGCTCGGGCGGGGTGGTGAAGGAGGGATACAGACCTCTAGATTCCTCTCTCGTTGGCGTGAGGTGGGGGACAGCAGTGAGAGTAGTTCTCATCCCTGACCCTCCTCCGGGCCGGCCGACGGAGGAGAGAGAAGGGGAGGAAGAAGGGTCTGCCCAGGCCTTCAGACACTTTACTTTGTGGGAGATGTATGTATTCTGAGTGTCCCTGCTCTGGAGGGATTGTTAAAGAATCCAGGTTCTTGGGGAGGGTCTTAGGAGAACACTCCAGGTGATATTCTTATTCTTCCTATTTTCACCGTGTTTTTTTGGGTACAACTTGTTCCCTTTAACCCGAGGTGGCCTTGGTGTCCGGCAGCTGTTTTCTCTGCCAGTCACCACCCTCTGGGCCTCACGTCTTCATCCCTCAAGTCCGCTGCCTCTGAGCTGCTACTTACATCTGGTCTGTTTCTACCTCTGCTGGACCAGAAGTTTGCATTAACGCCCCCACCCCATCCTGCAAGACCAGCGCTTCCAACCAAGCGCGCTCTCCTCTGAACCTAGAACCTGCTTGGAAATCTGAGTATTTCCTCTATGCCCAGGTGAAGATTGATGTCTGGGTTTCACATCTCCCGATTCTGTTGTGTACTATGTCGTTTCTCAGCTTGGTTATATGTGCCTCCATTGAGTGGACCGTATCTCCAGAATTTCTCCTAACCCTCCCTGTATACTCCCCGGCAATCCTCTTCCTTTTTTTTCTCCAAATCCCCCTCCCCCCACCAGAAATAACTTTACCCCTGTGCCACTTCTTCTGGCATGGAGCACTAAGGAGCCGTACCACACCCGGTGCCAGAGGTGGAAGAGAAATGAGGTTTGAAATGTGGGGAACAAGAAACTAATCTGTGGGAAATTCTTCCACTCCTCAGACGTGTAAAGATGTGTTGGAGACTCTCATAAATATATATTCAGTAATGCAGCATATGCTATGATGACTATGTATTCATTTTTTATGGGAATCAAGAATTCAGAATGATCAAAAATCCCTGTGTGTAGAAGACATAAATCTATAGGAATATCACACATAGTGAGCACAACGGTGAGTGAAATCCCATGTTTCATGCTTCCCAGCAGTCCCAAAGGGAGCCTCCAAATGTATACAAGATTCAGACTCCATGTAACCTGCATCTGTCTATGCACTAGCTATGTGAGCTGTTACCTCAATCTTGATGAGGTTACTCCGGAAGTCTGGGATCTTGATTTTTGCCTGTCACTGATCACCTGGCTACAGGAAAGGAGACCTAAATCCAGAACTTAAATTTATGAACACCAGGTCTGTGGGCACTAGACCTTAGAAGTAGGTGGCTATTGGCTGGTCCCTTCTGGAGTGAGGCAGACATACCTATGCCATATGCAACATGAAAGGTTGCCTGAGCCCCTCAGCCTGAGGTAGAGTAAGGAGGGAGAGGTGGATAGGGACTTTCTTCTCAGACCAGGGAAATCAGAAGCCATCAGATGCCTTCAGTAGAGAATCCAGCACAAAGAAGATCATAAGTCGTCTCCTCTCCACTTCTCTATAGTCATCATGGACATAATTGCTAGCCTACCTTTCCTTGGTACTCTGGTTAGTAGAGTGAAGTTGAGATAATATAGGTGAAAAAACTGAGCAGAAAGGGAGTGAGGATACGGGGCCTCTACAGTTTGCCTCATGGGTTTCCCACTCTAAATAGATGAGGTACACAACATTCTGGCAGTGTCACACTAGGGCCAGAGTTGGTAGCTCACAGATGTACGACAGAGGATGGAAGGAGTATGCCTCTCAGGCAGGCAAGTTTAGCCTGGTCGACAGAGGATGTGGCTTAAAAGTTACTGCCTACAAGACCAGTGCATGCAAGTGAGTCCCTGCTGCTGCTTGGGTCAGAGGAGAAGAGGCAGAAGGCTGATGAAAACTCACCAACTGGTGGTCAGTCTGAGAAGCAGTCAAGATAGAGAACTGCAAAATTAACAGCACAAGTTTTTCAGGAGTCTCAGTGCCCAATGTGAGGTCTACCAGGGATGCCCAGCCCCTATGGTCTGAGCCCCAGGAGCCTGGTCTGGATGTGGATGCCCTCTGCTTATTCATAGAGACCTGGGAAGCTGAGCCAGGAACCTGGATAGTGACCAGAAACACACCCAGACATCTGAGAAATGCTTCCCTTATATCCAAGAGATCCCTGTGTGTAGAACACATGAATCTATTGGAATATCACACACAGTGAGCAAAGTCTTCTTACACTTACTAAACTCTCTCCGTAGATTTACTAAATTTTTCATCAGTTATTTAATGGAGGGAAACCAGGTCCCAGACTCGATTTAAAAAAAAAAAAACTCTTTAGGTGAGCGTGTATGCATGTGTAAATTGTAGTATACAGTGGTATGATTGGATAGTCAAAGGAATATCTAAGCCAAGTGTACCTAAGGAGTAAATTTGGAGTCAGAGGAAGTTGGTCATTGTAGGAAAGTAACTGTTGCAAGAAAGATTTCTTGGAATGTAATTATCTAATGTGAGGCATTTATGCCTCTTTTCCTCCATGTTTCTAGTTTCTGCCTTGGGTTTGGCATTTATTTATCCTGCTTCAAGTATAAGACTAATGGTTTATTCGAGGGCCCACAACTTCTACTTCTGCCCTGGCTTCACACAGATCATTTTCTCTTCTCAAGTCATTGTATTTTCACTGGTAGTGAAAGAAGGTAATATCTTCATCTTCAAATAAATTAGGGGGAGGGGTTCAAATTATGAGGGAAAAGAAAAATTGGTGGTTCTGCTGTGGGGAAGAGTTGCTGAAAATTAAAGGACACCTGCTGAGCTGAAGAGAGCTTTGGGGTTTGGTAATTTGGGGTGTGAGGTGGGTCTTCAAGAATGCCATGGGCTTCAAGACTACTGTGTCTCTCCCTTAGTATTTTCCTCCTCAGTTTGAGAGGACTTCCTGGTAAAGGACTGAAAGAAATGTCCACTCCATCATGTCTCTGCTGACACCTAGCTTCTCTTCTCCAGTTATAAGTCCGTTTTCCTATTGGGGTAACACAAGAAGGAGGAAGAATAGCTCAGGTCTTCCCTTCACATCTCTCCTACAAGGATTGTGAAATGTCATATGCCTCTTCCCATAGACTTAGATAGACCTAAAATTGTCAACATGTGTCCAGATAGTTGCAAAAAAATATGATTTCCAACATATTCTCCATATTAACACTTTACAGTAAAACTGTTAGTCACTCATATGTTCAATTCAATCTAAATATCATAATGTTTTGACACCCATTATCATTAATTTTAAAAATATATAAACAACCTCTTAATGGTTGGAAATTTTACATTGCTCTTTTTTTTCCCCCTTTGAATCCATATTTTTATTCTCCCCCTCCCTGCAGAATTTTTCTTTTTTTTTTTTCTTTTTTTTTTTTGAGTTCTCAACCCTGGTTGCATCCTAATATAATTTTTTTTTTTGTTCTTGGAAATCTTTTATTGAGCCACCTATTATGCTTCTTTGCAACAAAATATGTTCTTACACTGCATTTTTAATTTCTTGTTCCAAGTGTTTAAAAAGTTATATGGGCTGGGTGCAGTGGCCCACACCTGTAATCCCAGCACTTTGTGAGGCGGAAGCAGGAGGATTACTTGAGCCCAGGAGTTCAAGACCAGCCTAGGCAACATAGGGAAACCTCATCTCTACAAAAAAAAAAAAAAAAAAATGCTGGACATGGTGGCTCCTGCCTGTAGTGTCAGCTACTTGGGAGGCTGAGGTAGGAGGATCACTTGAGCCCAGGAGGTTGAGGCTGCAGTGAGCCATGATCATGCCACTGCATGCACTCTAGCCTGGATGACAGAGTGAGATGCTGTCTCAAAAAAAAAGGTGTATGGATTAAGATAGGATTACCAACTGTTAGAGATCAAAATAATGTCAATACAGATTGGATATACTTTATTTGAAATGCTTGGGACCAAAAGTGTTTTGGATTTCAGATTATCTTGGATTTTAAAATATTTGTATGTATATAATGAGATACCTTGGGGCCGGGACCCAAGTCTAAACATGAAATTCACTTATGTTTCTTATATACATTATGCACATAGCCTGAAGGTAATTTTATACAATATTAAAATAATTTTGTATGTGAAACAAAGTCGTGTTAAGTACAGTACTTACATGTGGCATCATATTGGTGCTCAAAAAGTTTCAGATTTTGGAGCATTTCAGGTTTTCTGATGAGGGATGCTCAATCTGTAATACACATTTTGGTAAATAAAAGTATAAGTTTGTAAAGGTAAAATTTAACTGGAAATGCATCTCTTAATGAGATAGATAGGGACTTTATTTTCCCAATTTCATGTTGACAAATGTTACTTATTAATGAATCTGGGCTGTATATTATTTCAATTTAAAAAAATTTAACATGAAAGAACTAAGGAATCTTGATCATATAAATGAATGAGAAAATAAAGACTTGTTGAGGCAACTTGACTCCATTTTAAAAATTTCTTCTTAGTCATATGCAAGACTCACGTAATGGGCTATTATTAAATAATATTTTTAATAATCTGTCGGCTGACAACTCAGGTATAAGGTTCTTCTTCAATTTTGTTGAAAGCAAAGAATTAGAAACCACTTGACTTGCAAAACTATTTTTATACATACACTTTCAGTTTTTAGAACCATACCAAAGACTTCACAAAGTCTTATAAATAACTAATAATTATACCTGCTGCTCTTTCACTTAGAGATACCTTGTTCATGAATCTCAAATTGGATAAAACTAGGGTGAAAGAAAAACAACCCCACACACACAAAATTGGAGATAAAAAATCAATAGATTCTTAATAAATATCTCTTCATTTTTTATGTCATCTGGAAGTGCCTTTTAAAACTATGACAGAGATAGTGCTGTATAGTTTACAGTACGTGTGTATGTGTTTAATTTCATTATTGTACAAAATGGTTAATTTTATAATCATGCATTTGATAGATGTAGAACAGTGTGTCAACCTCCAAGCAGGAGAAATTAATCCAAAATAAATGAAACTGGATTTCTAAAGTTTAGAACATCACATCCAAGATTGCATTTGGGAACATTTTGTTTTGTATCCATACACAAATGAATTTCTGTTTTTAAGAACATAATTTAATCTACTTAATGGAAATCAACAGCAAAATGAAGAGAAGGTATTGGATAATTAATAAATATAGGTTTACAGAAATTCTATTACTGACTGCTATTATGTGCATTAATTACAGCAGAATCCACAAAATATTTCCATCAAATTAAATCTTACTCTAGGAGGTATATGATAAAAATAAATAAATGAACAGAAAAATAACAACATACTGTAAACTGTTACCCAAGTAGAAAAATACATTTACGTGATCCAGAAATCTTTGGTAAAAATTAATGAAAATATTTCCCCTGTTAGTCAGAAGAAGTTCAAGAAAACATACATTAAAATACCTTCAATATGTGTGTGTTTTACTCCAAGATGTGATGTTGATCTGTGAGAAATTAATGTTGAGTGTTTTGCCTCCACTGCCTTGAAATAATGCAAAATAAGCAACTGAGCTGTGGCTCATCCCTATAATCCCAGTGCTCTAGAAGCCAAGGAGGGAGGATCGCTGGAGCCTGGGTGACAGAATAAGACACTCTCTCTCTCTCTCTCATATATATATATATATGCAACTGAAGCGCAGATGGGACACAGGTAAGTGGGAGAATTCACCAAGCTCTTTGTTAGTATTTAGAGTGTTTCATAGAAAGCTAATATTTCTTCACTTTTTTTTTTTTGACAAATTTAGAATATCCTAGCTCTGAGACAAAAATTGGGAACCTCAGCATGAGTTTGTCACCTGAATGAAATTAAAAAAAAAAAAAATCACGTTGAAGGCTAGGTGCAGTAATACATGCCCATAGTCCCAGCTACTCTGGAGGCTGAGGCAGGAGGATCACTTGAGCCCAGAAGTTCAGGAATTCGAGACTGGCTTGAGCAATATTGCAAGACTTCATTTCAAAACAAACAGGAAAAAACCCACCACCTTCAGTATTTCTTGCCAAAGCAAAGGAGCCATTCGTTCTTTACAGTGGTCAGGAAAGGAAGCATCAAGGCCATCAAATGAAAAATTTTCAGCATTTCAGCTTCTCTGCTCAGGGAAATATATGAATCTAGAATATCACAACATAAGCCAGAACTGCCCCATTTCTCATGCCACATGTCACTCTTAAGGTTACTCAACCTCGAGCATGGTTGGCATTTGGGGCTTTATTGTAAGGGGCTGTCCTGGGCATTGTAGGATGTTCATGAGCTACCTCAGTCTCCACGCACTAGATGCCAGTAGCATTGACCCCTGATCCCTCTACCCAAGTTGTGACAACTAAAAACGTCTCCGGATAATGGAGGAACCTTAAATGCGTATTGCTAAGGAAAAGCCAATCTGAAAGGATTACATATCGTATGAGTCCAACTATATGGTAATCTGGAAAAGGCAAAACCATGGAGACAGTAAAAAGGTAGTGGTTACCAGTGGTCCATGGCAAGGGCTGGATGAATGGGTGGAGCACAAAGGATTTTTAAGGCAGTGAAATTATTTTGAATGATGTTGTAATGGTGGATACATGTCATACCTTTGTCAAAACCAGTAAAATATACAGCACAAAGAGTGAACCCTAGTGTAAACTATGGACTTTACTTAATAATGTATCAATATTGACTCACCAATTTTAACAAATGTACCACACTAATACAAGATGTTACTAATAGTGGAAACTGGAGGGAAGAGGGCATGAGGGGACATATGGGAACTCTGTAATTCCTGTTCAATTTTTCTGTAACTGTTAAACTGTCCAAGAAAAGTCTGTTTTTATAAATGGAGGCGTGGTTTTATATGGATCAAAATACCATGATTGCCTTTTTATTTTACACATGGTGAAATTAGAGCAGGACATATTTTAAACTCAAAATTCACAAAATTAATTTATGAAAATGTTTACCCAGATCAAGCATATTAAAGAAACTTAGATTAATATTGTTACCTTGAATTTAATTTACTGAGTAATCCTCTAAGACTCCTCTACACATTATTAATCTAGAAGGATTTTTGAAGTCGTTTAATGACAGTTATTGGTCTACAGTCAAATTGCATATCTCCATTAAACTAGAGTTGTATTTTTCTATTTTCTGATCCAGAAACTTTTTAGGAACAGGAAATGTTTATTTTAGAAAACAAGAACACTTCTTAAGCATTTGCTGTTAACAGTTATTTTCACATGTGCTTGTACTTACTTTACACTTGTCAGAACATAGTATTTACCTTTGAACCAAGGTTTTATAATAAGCAAGCACTTTTTTTATTTAAAAGGCACATTTTCCAAGTAAAAAAAATCATTAAAAATTCAGTCCTCTGAAGGCTAATTTCTTTAAATCATTTAACCTACTTGTTTAAGGTATAGATTGGAATTTTTCTCAGCACTCTCTTGAAAACAGGTGACAGTGGAACCTTGTTAGGTTCACAAATCCTAGACTTTGATTATATAGCCCAGGCTCAAATTTTTCTCGAATGTTATGGACATTCAAAGCATTAGGAGTCTTGGTTTCATTTCTTATTTTTTTTTCTTCTGGGTATATTTGAGACTCATCGTGGATTCAAATAAATTAATAATAATTTCACAAAACTGATAAAAATGGGAGCTCCGTTGAACATGAGAGACATTGATTAGTATTTTATAACATCCTCCAAATGAGGATCCCATCGCTAATTTAGGTGCTTCTTTCAAAGGAGGCTCCTTTCCTTCGTTGTCCATAATATAGTCACACCAGTCCTGAAAAAAACATGCAAGAGACTCCAGATCTTTATATTTCATACTCTGAAGTCATACAAGCGGATCTGCATTTCCTCCAGTGGAAACTGTATAGCTGGTCATCTTTCCAGGACCCTTTTATCAAGAAACAATGCAGCTTCTACATTTGTGCTGCTTCTACACCAAAACAGCTGGAATCTATATGGTATGGTTCTGGATGCTCTTGTATACCTCACTCTTCATTTCTCACCTAACCCATGTGCTATGGTTTGAATGTTTCTACCCTGCAAAACTCATGTTGAAATGTAATTGCTATTGTAACAGTATTAATAGGTGGAATCTTTAAGAGGTGATTAGGGTGGGATTGGTGATGTTATAAAAGGGTTGAGTTCAGCCCCTTCTCACTCGCTCTCTCAGCCTTCCATCTTCCTCTGTGTGATATGCAACAAAAAAGCCCTTCCCAGATGCCAGCATCTTGATTTTGGACTTCTCAACCTACAGAACTGTAAACCAATAAATTTCTGTTCTTTGTAAATTACCTAGTCTGTGATATTCTGATATAGTAGCACAAAATGGACTATGACACCATGTGTTTGCACAGAAAGAAAAAAAATTTCATACGATAATTGCCCCTTAATCTGCAGAGAATATGTTCTAATATCCTCAGTGGATGCCTGAAACTGCAGATAGTACCAAACCATAATATACACTACGTTTTTGTTCCCCATACATACCCATGATAAAGTTTAGTTTATAAGTTAGGCAGAGTAAGAGATTAACAATAACTAATAATGAAATAGAAGCGTTAAAACGATGTGCTGTAATAAAAGTTACGTGGCTGACACTTCTTTTTCTTCCTCTTTCTCTCAAAATATCTTAATATTTTTAAGCCATTGGTAACTGAAACTGCAGAAAGTGAAACTGTAGATAAACTGTTAACTCTATTTAAACAATAAAAGAAATAGTTATATTCTTGGGAAAATTGACAATTATCCAGCAGCCCCTTTGCAAAGAAAAAAAAAAAAAAAATGCATGTATTGGAAAAAATCTCAACCACAGGGTTCCCTAAGCTTTGCAAACACCAAACAGCATCCACCTATCCATCTTCAGAGAGCAACAGTTTTACTGTTATTTAGAAAAAGCAACCATTTCAGGTGCAGTTTTTGCACCTCAGCACTTCCCAGCTCTCTATTAATGTGGGACAACTCACTATCCCTGACTTCAGTTTTTGTGAAGCTAGATGCCTCACTAGAGTCTAAACTCAGGCTAATTGGAGATCGTAAAATTTTAGATGCTTGCTAGAGGTAGAACACAATTTTGATTGGAAACTTTCCAGCAACCAATTCTAAAAGGTGTTAATGGTGACTATTTTCTAAAACAAATCTGAAGAGTAACTAATATGATAAGACCAGAAATATATTTCTCTGGTAAGTCCCTATAAAAAGAAAGCTAGGTAATTAAATAATCTCTCAACAATATTGTTTTAGGAAACCCAGTAGAGAGTTTCACAGGCCTGTTTCTTATGGGATTGCTCAATGTAAGTAAATACTATCAAACCAAAAAGTAACTTTGTAACAGGAATTCTACAGAGCCCCGATACCTTACAGAATGATGAGTACAACAATAGAAACAAATAGAAGATAACCTAGAAAAATAAAGCGAATAACTCTTAATGGCATGAGTTAGGTTAAGAAAAGCTGCCTGGAAAAAGACATCTGAATAGAATTTTCATAGACACAGCTAGGAATTTCCCAAGCAGGTAGAAGAAGGGGGACATTCCAGGCAAAGGAAACCATGTGAATACAAAGGTAGGGAGTCATGAATCAATATGTTCGTTTTTGGTTTTGTTTTTGTTTTAAAAAAGAGCTATAATAGGCTGGGCACGGTGGCTGTAATCCCAGCACTTTGGGAGGCTGAAACAGGTGGATCACTTGAGCCCAGGAGTTCAAGACCAACCTGGGCAACATGGCAAAACACTGTCTACAAAAATAAAAAAGTTAGCCCTGTGCAGTGGCGTGCACCTGTGGTCCCGGCTACTTGGGAGGCTGAGGCGAAAGGAGCGCTGGAGGTGGGAGTTGGAGATTGCAGTGAGCAGAGATCATACCACTGCACTCCAGCCTGAGCGACAGAGACTCTGTCTAAAAAAAAAAAAAAAAAAAAAAAAAAAAAAGCTGTAATAAGATCTGCTTGCTAGACAATACAGTGAAATGAGGTAAGCTGAGGAGGTGGGCAGTGGCCTCTTACTCTATGTAAGATTTGACATTATAAAGTAAGTTGCCAGAGTTCTGAATGAGGGCATTAGAAATAGTAATGAACAGGAGAGCATACACTTCAGAGCTGTCTGCTGTCTGGGAGGTGGAATTTACACTAAGTACGAGTAATAGAATGAAGGGGTTGGGGGAACGGTAAGAATCTAGGGTGAGTGTAAATCTTCTGGTTCAGGGGATAAACAACAGGAAGTCATTGAAATCTATTGGCCTATCTTGCATTTTGAAATGATTTTTACTCATGTAAGATTCTGTAACATTACATGGTCATTAGAAAATACCTGTTTACTGGATTATGCAGGTATTCGAAATGTTCAAACATTTCATGCAATATCAAAAACTCAGACTGGCTGCAGTGGCTCATGCCTGTAATCCCAGCACACTGGGAGGCCAAGGCAGGAGTACTGTCTGAGCCCAGGAGTTCAAGACTAGCCTGGGCTGCATGGCAAGACCCCATCTCTACAAAAATTTTTTATATTTGCCAAGAGTGGTGGTGCACATCTGTGGTCTCAGCTACTTGGGAAGCTGAGGCAGGAGGATCACTTGCACCCATAAGGTCGAGGCTGCATTCAGTGAGCCCTGGTCATGCCACTGCAATCCAGCCTTGACAATAGAGCAAGACCCTGTCTCAAAAAAAATATCATATTCATTACTGTTGCTGCTGATATCAGAAAAAGTTCTAAGTACCCCACAGTAGCAGATACAATCTTTTCAAAATTCCAACTTCTACTTTTAAAAGTTTAAATTTTAGCACTGGCAACAAATATAACTAGTTGTTTTCCCTAAAGTGATAGTATCACTGTTTATTTTCAAGAAAATGTCTGCCAAATTCCCAAGTCTGAATAATCAATTTTCTGTCACTTTTTTTTTCCAAGTGAAAAGATGGTGTTTCCATTAAAGAAAAGAAAAAGTGGCTAATTCAGCTTGCAACTCAAACAAGTGTTTTTCCTAGAGACAACTACATTTCAGCATGCAGTAGAAGTGTTTTATGGGTACATCACATTGTGTCACAAAGAATATTTTTTAAATGTGCTTAAGGGTTGAGATTTAATAAAAAATAATTTTTACAGCTTCATCAAGGACATTAGTAAAACTGATTTTTTTTTTTTTTTTTTTTACTACGAATGTGTGGTAGTGAAGAATACAATGACTAATAATAAAATTTGGTGCCATTGCCTTAATTCGTGCTAAGACACCAGTCATTTTACCCACCATTGAATAAAATCCACCATTTTTGCACCATCAGTGCAAATGTTAACACAGTTAACACAGTTGTGGAGGATAAACCACCAGATTCAAAAAAGTCATATAACACTTTTAATGTTTCAGAACCTCTGTTGCCCAGAATTCACATAAAAGAAGATCATCAATGGTCAGTTGGTGCCGATACCTGACGAATGAAAGCAAAGCAGGATGTATAGCCATCTGTAGATCAGTCCCTTTGTAAGGCTAAGGTACAAATCTTTAGATGACTTTTTTTTTTTTTGAGACGGAGTCTCACTCTGTCACCCAGGCTGGAGTGCAGTGGTGATATCTCGGCTCACTGCAAGCTCTGCCTCCAGGGTTCACGCCATTCTCCTGCCTCAGCCTCCCAAGTAGCTGGGACTACAGGCACCCGCCATCAGCCTGGCTAATTTTTTTTTTTTTTTTTTTTTAGTAGAGATGGGGTTTCACCGTGTTAGCCAGGATGATCTCAATCTCCTGACCTCGTGATCCAACCGCCTTGGCCTCCCAAAGTGCTGGGATTACAGGCGTGAGCCACTGCGCCTGGCCTAGATGACATATTAACTCAGTCTTTATGTTTGCAGTTAAATCTTTAATTTGGCAAGTTACTGCATCATTGGAAAATGCCAGCACTATGCGTTCTTGTGATTTTTCATCCAGCAGGTGTTCAGCAATGTCAACTGTTCAAGCCTCTATTAGTCTCTTTGCTTGTGTGTGCTCCTCCAGTCAATAAAATATGATGGCTTATCCTGTCAGAAGCTTTTAAAGAGTGTATTACATCTACATTTAGGTTATTTAATTCTCTTTTTTTTAATAAACTCTGAATGATTAGTCCTAAAATGATACTGCAAATTTGTTGGAACCATATTAGTGTTTGAAAATGTTTTACTGCGCAAGACACAATGTGATAAATTATTAACATCTATAAAGCTGAAGGAAATATCACTTTCAACATATTTTTGTTATGTGTAGTTGTACTCAGTTTCTTTGGAATAGATTTCTCCTTTTTATGAGGAATCAGATAACTTGCTGATATGTCAGTGTCATCCTTTTCAGCATCTCTAGACATAGGCAATCTAGACACCAGAAAATGTGTTTTTCTCATCTCCCTTTTTAAAGCCAGCCATCCACCCTATTCAGATAAAATTTTTTTAGTTAAAAAAGTTTTTGAAAAATATATTATTGCAGAACAACAAAGTAAACATAATTTTTGTTATGTTTCTGTGTAAAAGCAGAAAAAACTTTAGGATTTAAAAATGATTTCTTGGAAGATAATGAGGTTACAGAGATTATAACAGGTATAACTGAAAATAGTTGTTAGAGCACTGTAGAAAATAAACAATTTCTGAAAACTACATATTTATACCGTAAACTCACTACATTTGAAAACTCTAGAAAATACAATACACAGGCATACAATCTGTTAGGTGTCAGAGAAATAGTCATCATTATTCATCACATGCCATTGTAGTTCTTGGTGAACTCTTCTGTACACTTACGAGAGTCAGACTAAAAAAAAAAGGCGAATAACATCTTAGTTTTCTGAGTATTTTTGACCTTGTTGATCCTCTAAAAGGATCCAAGGGATCTCTGCCTCCCAACATCCCCAGGAATCCTCTGATCACATTTTGAGAACTGTTGGATAAGTCAGTTAATATTGCAGGAACATAGGCTATCTCCATGGGGAAAAAATGAAATCCCCAGATCTCTACCTCACACCATCACTAAAATAAATTGTAAATGAAATAAAGGGCTAAATGTGAAAAGGTAAAGGTTTAAAGCTTTGGGGGGGAAATGTAGAATAACTTTATTATCTCAAAATAGATACCCTAACAATAGCACGTGCTGAAAGAGAAATGTGAAGAAATGGGAATTTGCATAGAATCTTGGTGGAAAGGTTAGTTTTCCCACTTATTTCAACTACTTATTTCACATATGCAGTGTTGTACAAATTTAAAGAGACAAGTATCCTACAGACAAGCAATTCTATGTTTATGTGCCCTAGAGACCTGAAGACATTCTCAAATACATAAGCGAAGAAGTATGCATAAGGATGTTCATTGCAGGTTTGCTTATAATTAGTGGAAAGTCAGGGGATGCCCATCAGTGAATAAAAAAGTAAATAAAATTGTGTTGCCTTTCTACAATATATTTTGTGCAACCATTAAAACAAACTAAATATCCATATTTCACAAGGACAAGTCTCACAACATAATAACAAATGATATGTACTAACTTTAAACTAGTAATTACATCTGGGGAGGGAAAAGAAAGGTGGACCTGAAGTCAGGTGCAAACAGCACAACTGTATTTGAGTAGTGGTTGCATGACCATTGTTCCATGTATTTTTTGTATGTTACAAATATTTACTATTAATTATAACAACATACGGTGTACTCTAACTCCTTCATGCTGCTAATTATAGAATATCTACTTTGTTGACTAAACCCTTTGGCTGTGTGTGTATATATATATATATAGCCTATTTCCGTTCATGGTTCTGTGGGTAAATAACAGTTGACTTTTTTCCTCTGCTTAGTATTTTAAAAAATCTATTAGTTTATCAATCTCTTACTGAGTTTTAGTTTTAATATTTGTATTAAGTATTTTAAACACACAGAAAGACTAGTGAACACCCATTACCCAAACACCCAGCTTTATTAAATCTTAGTATTTTGTCCTATTTGTTTCAATAGTTTTTTTATAAATCAGTGACTATAGTAAAATTGATACCTCTGAATCCTTCCATTTTCTTTTCACCACCCCCAAATATAACCACCAATGTGAAGTCAGTTTTATTTACCATTGCTATGCATGTTTTTAATATGTTTACTAAATGTTTATGAATTCTTAAGCATTATAAAGCATTATGTTATAGAGTTTTTAAGTTTTATAAAATATTATCTGATATCGTTACTTTAAGGAAACCTGCAGTAACCCCTTTGGAAAAAGAATAATCACACGTAATTTGTTACATATTAAAATAACTGCTCCTAAATAGTGATGTGGCCTTGGGCAAGCTTTTTCAAGTTTCTCTGAGCTCCAGCTTTTCCTTATCTGTGTGATAAAAGAATATGAGACTATGTCTGCGCTCTCTTTCAGATTATAACTCTGTATAAATTATTCAACCTAAATGTTCCCATTGGTTTACTTAAAGGATAGTTTTGTCCACTTATGAACAACTCTGTTTCATCAAAATTAGAATTTACTGAATGTTCATTAGTTTTAACTTTTTTAAGTGGTTTGTCACAGAATTCTTTCAATGCTGAGATTTTCAAATATATTGCAACCATCGAGAGGACATTCATGAATATTCACTATGAGCCTGATGCTATGCGAGGTGTCAGAGATACAAGAGGGAACTTGACAGGTACAGTCTGTCCCCCACAAAGCTTATGGCTGAGTTTTTAAAATATAATTCAAGCTTTTCAGGAACACAGTCAATCCATAAAGCAATAGGGAGAAACGTTTCCAATATCAAGAGGCACTGATGAATGAATGTATGAATGCCTAAATTTTATAACTATTTTATTTTTTGTAGACATAAAAAATAAGCATTCACTGTATGATCCTTAAATAAAATCATTGGCAAAGTGTAGCCTATAAATGTCTGCAAATACCTCACCAAAGGCTAGAAGACATTTTGCCAGAAGGAAGTAATGTTTACATTTCTATATTGTGTTTCTTTTTCCTCTACATAATCATTTTGTCCTATGCCTATGTCTCCTTCTTAATAGGCTTTGACATGAACCCAAAGCAAATGTTTCCCATTATTTTATCTATTTATTGAATACATTGTTTTCTGAATGCTATTCCTTTCATTTACCAGTTGTAGTAGTCTGGGTTTGCTCTTATTTCTCTTTACTCTAAAATGGTTTCTTTGTTTTTTTTTTTTTAAATCTGTAACACAAAACTTAGTGCTTGGTTATATAAGGAAGGCATTGTTTTCTAAAAACACTGGTTTACAAAATGGAATGTGCACACTACAGGGAATGTGCAAATGATCCTTGAGGATACAGGAAGGAAGTGTTAAAGTTTCTATTTATTTTGGTAACTTACAAACTTTCTATTTGTTACAGTGTGAGTTTTGGTGTGTATAGTCAAGCCATATGCTAGTACATGGGATAATGTGTAAATAAACATGTAAGTGTCGATAAGTACTCAACTATTTTTTACTGAGAGGGCTTTAGGCTTTTTTTTTTTAAGTTTAAATGCCACAGTTCAAATGTGTGTGTTGGTCTTATCTATGTAACTGTTGTGTGTGCTCTTCCAGGGAATGGTGGTGTCTCATGTCTCTTGCTCTGTCCAAAGGACCTTGTGTGTATAAATGCTAATAAATATTTATTGGACTCCATTAATAAATGATTCCATTCTTCAGACCATCAAGCTAAGGACTACCCTTTGAACATACTTTGGAAACATTTTCATTAAAGCTAAGAATGTCTCAGAAATTTTTAATTAAATAGTAAAATTGGCCGGGCGCAGTGGCTCACGCCTGTAATCCTAGCACTCTGGGAGGCTGAGGCTGGCAGATCACAATGTCAGGAGTTTGAGACCAGCCTAGCCAATAGGTGAAACCCCGTTTCTATTAAAAATACAAAAATTAGCTGGGTGTAGTGACAGGCGCCTGTAGTCCCAGCTACTCAGGAGACTGAGGCAGGAGAATCGCTTGAACCCAGGAGACAGAGGTTGCAGTAAGCCGAAGTTGCGCCACTGCACTCCAGCCTGGGCAACAGAGTGAGACTGTGTCTCAAAAAAAATAAATAAATAAAATTAAAAGGGAACACAAAGATATTTTTCTTCGTACCAGTAGAAGGAAGATGTAATGAAAAATAAACTGCAATAGTAAATTTAGAAGTAATACTGAAAGAGCAACTGGGAAGTCTTAGATGAAGTTGTCACCAGCTTCTTCAAAGCAATGAAATATCCAGTTGTCTCATTTAATTCTTGTTTGGTATAATTTTTCATTGATAAGAATAATTCATAATTAACCAGCTTACATATGCTTCTTAAATTTTAGTGTACATGAGAATTACTAAGAAGTAGACTTAAATGCAGATTCTCAGGCTCCAGCCCAGGGATCCTAATTCAGCAGCTCTAGAGGGGATTCAGAAATCTGCATTTTCATGAAGTACCCTGGACGATTCTAATGCATGTTGTCTGTAACACAACTTTGAAATAAATGTCCTATATAAGCATATTCTATCTTGCCAGCAGCCATGAGAATTTAATTAAAGAGACAAATCTAAGAACCCAACTACTAGTCTATTACTCCAACCTTTCCTTATTGCCAACTGTGATCAGAAGTATGAAAAAACAGCCCATGTTCTTCCTTAGAGGAAGACCATATCCCAACTGTGAAATGGTCCAGACATCTTGGAACTGAATATGGATTGTGACCCTGATACCCCCAACCCTCACTGGTCTTCATATACCAGCTGAGCATTTCATAATATTTATTTGATAAACCTTTCCTTGGTCCTGAGCCTCCTTGCTTCCTGACCTACTCCATGTAGCCTGGCTACTCTTCTTTCCATGAGGTGGACTGTCTTCTGGCCCTCTCATCATCTCCAACAGATGTGAACATGAGGGACCTTGGAGCAGGGGTAGATGCCCCAGTGCAAAAATAGTGGAAACTCACCTCTTCTAAGACCTTTTATAAATCGTTCTCTAAACACCTCTCAAACATACCCTTCCCTTGTATTTCCTCTTTCAGTGGATTAAACCACTGTCCACTCAACTGTCTGAGTGAGAAGATTGGATTCAGTGAGTTTTCAGGTCCTACCAAGTCTATTTCAAAGTGTCATTTCAATGATTTTGTTTCCTTTGCTTCTAAATAGTGGCATACATGGATATCAAGTACTATAGTGGGTTCAAAATTGGAGAAATGGATTTTGAAGTCATCTTTTTGCAGGTACAAGAGAAGCCATATTGAGTCAGTCAGAGAAGAGAAGATAGAGGAAAAGTAGAATCAAATCTTTAGAATATTCAAAGCATTACACAAATGTAATGTTTTATTATTAACTGTGACTTCATTTTGGTTCCAGTTCTGTCCAGAGAAATTTGAATGCTGGAGTTTTGGGAATTTTAAGGCTTTGAGCAAAGAACATTTTATGATCCTCTACTTAACTACTTGTTTATTTACAATAGAATTTCAGCAATGAAGAGAAAGTTATTTTTGTAGGAAAAAAAAAACCTGCAATGCTTACTTCATACAAATTAGCTGTGCCTTGGGTTCAGATTAACGTACACACTCAAAAGATTTAGTGGGCTGTTATATGGCACCTTATTTACTTAGCTTCATAGAAGAATATTGGATATGGAAACATAGCTTGTCAACCTGACGCATTAGACATCTTCATCAGGAGTCTTCACATATTCTAGGTGTTGATTCTCAACCCTCTCATCTCATGGGAATATACATGGTCATAGCAGACAAGACCACAGGAGTAGGGGAGAGGCGGCAGGGGTGCCATTCTAGGATGGAAGAATCTCTCACATGACAGGAACCACATCTTATACCAACCCCATGAGTGAGTATTCCAAGATAACAGGCATATTCAGATTCAAGAAGCACCATAACAAAATCCAGGACCTACATTTCCCAGCAGGGTTTCATACAGGTCTGGTCATATAGGTCCAGCAAGTCTAAATGCCTGCCCGCGGTCTGCCCAGCATAGATGTAGTTCACCAACCAGGGGTCATTTCCACAGTTAAAAATAAATTAAATAAATAAATAAATGTGATTTGTTAATATAGCTGACATTTCACATTTATCTAAACAGTACATTTCAAAGAAACAGTAAGTATAAGATAAACTTGAGTTCATCTTCCCATGGGAAAAAAGAGCTTAAAAATGTTGTTAACCCTTTGACCTACCAACAAACATTGCTTACTCCCACTCAAGAGCTCATTCCAGTTAGGACACAACCTGATGTTGGCCCTTCTTGGTAGCAACTACTGAGCATTGCAAGGAGAAGAAATTGGGATGGGTGCCTATAAAGAGAAAAACCCTCTTTTTAACCTTCAAATCTAAAGAAAATCAATTTGACAAGCATTTGCTGCAAACCTAGTGCCAAACACTGCCACACAGGAAGATGCATCTGCCATCTGTCAAGACAGACTGAGGGAGGAATGGGAGTGGAGAACAATTAGAAAATAGGAAAAAATGAGACCAGCTAGGGACAGCTGCAGCAAAGCACCCTGAGGATACTAAACACCCTCAGTATTTAGCTAGGATGGCCTAAAAGAGCTAATCTGAAAGAATTCATAAGTTATATGGATGCTTCTATTATAAATTAGAGGAAAGGCAGATTTATACATCATAAAGACTATAAGGTAAATATTATCTAGCAGTATGAACATAGCTTCATGACACAGCCTCCTAAAAATCTGTGGATACCTTCCTGAAAAGAACCCCTGAAGGCATTCCTCCTGGATTCTGTGAAGTAAAATAGCCCTCAAGGTGTACCCAGCAAGGGCTCAATAGGTACACAATAAATGCTCAACACACATCTACCTCCCTCCCTCCCACTATCCAAGCTTCACGCCTACCTCGTGAATCTCCAAGTTCCTTTCTCTCCTGTCCCTGGAGCATAGGCAAATCAGAATCCCTGCTTGTCACCCCATTGGGCACCTTGAAGAGAGACCCTTGGAATGGCTATGACAGCACATCAGTCCTGGCTACGAGGGTAAGACCCTGGGCATCAGAAAGCCTCAGGCCATGAGTTATTGAATATCACTTGTCACTTTGCCCTTTGAGTACCAGAAATAAAGCTTCCAGTTCCTGTGAAATGGCAAATAGATGGGTTCAGGCTTCCAGCTCCCTCACGCAAAATTAATTTTTGTAAAGGTGGAGAAGCAAAAGGAAGTAAGGATCTGGGGAGTTGGCAACACCAGAAATAAGTATAAGGTGTTTTTATATTTGCCAGGAGAGACAGAACTGCTGTCTTGAACTGGTGTGTGTAGGGAATGGGCAGAGCTGCATCCTGGGAGATAAGCCACACTGGGAGAACAGGCTGCATTGCAAGACTTTTTAATTTCTGCACTATGTCCTTCCCAATTGCCTTGGGACAATTGTTGCCTCCCCTTCATACATAAACAGGCTGCAACAGGCCAGGCTGCTTGTATCTTCGAGGTAAATCGGTAGGGAACTGATGAAACCAGGTGTGAGCTTTTGGGTATTCTCTTCTCCACTACTCACAACCACTGCCCCAACTCCCAGAGCTGGTGAATTCCAACGTGGAGCACCTTCCTACTCCCAGCTGTGCTTTTCCTAGGAGTCGCCTGATAGAGCAGTGGCAGATGGTGAGATTCATAGTGTTTCTGGGCTCTCTATCTGGAGGGACACAGACCAGTACTTGACTTTATCTCTTCCCCATTACATATTACCCCACAGAGTAGCAGGTGCCCTTATGGAGACATGAGCTCAGAGATCAACATAATTATATGGCTAAGGAACAAAAGTATTGCAAAACATAGACAACAAATTAACACCATATACTCTCTAATGCAGAATTATGAAAAAGATGAATCAAGAACTTAAAACAAAATGGCAAGTGTACTTAAGATAGTAGAAGATACCAGCGACATAAAGCAAAACCAATAACTCACAAAAATAAAGACAGAATATTAGATGTTAAAACTATAACAGTAGAAGTTGTAAGTCCTATAGGTTAGACAAGTACCAGGATGGATATAGCTGAGGAATAATTCACGAGGTAAAAGATAAGATGAAAGATAATCCCAGAAGACAGTAGGAAAGAATAAAGACATCAAAAATATAAAAGAAGTTCAGCAAAATGTAGGCTGGAAATAGAAGTATCAACATCTGAATCATAAGAGAACTCACAGTGAAAGAAAAAAATACATACTTGAGAAAATAATGACTAATAAATTTACTTTTTTTTTTTTTTTTTTTTTTTGAGACAGAGTTTCTCTCTGTTGTCCAGGCTGGAGTGCAGTGGCGAGATCTCGGCTCACTGCAAGCTCCGCCTCCTGGGTTCACATCATTCTCCTGCATCGAGTAGCTGGGACTACAGGCGCCCTCCCCCACGCCCAGCTAATTTTTTGTATTTTTAGTAGAGATGGGATTTCACCGTGTTAGCCAGGATGGTCTCGATCTCCTGACCTCGTGATTCGCCCGCCTCGGCCTCCCAAAGTGCTGGGATTACAGGCATGAGCCACCGCGCCCAGCCACAAATTTTTTTAAAATGATGAAAGACCTCAGAGTAAAGGCTTCAAAGGATACTTAACAGGAGCTTCGAAAAATCCACAACTCTGCTCGTTATATTGAGACGAATAAATATTTTTAAAACTTAGAAAGAAGAGTTTATCAACTGGGCACAGTGGTTCACTCCTATAATCCCAGCACTTTGGGACTTTGGGAGGCCAAGGCGGGTGGGTCACTTGAGGACAGGAGTTTGAGACCAGCCTGGCCAACATGGCGAAACCCTGTCTCTACGAAAAATACAAAAATTAGCCCAGCCGGGCGCGGTGGCTCAAGCCTGTAATCCCAGCACTTTGGGAGGCCGAGACGGGCGGATCACGAGGTCAGGAGATCGAGACCATCCTGGCTAACACGGTGAAACCCCGTCTCTACTAAAAATACAAGAAAATTAGCCGGGCGATTTAGCGGTTTCAGCTACTCGAGGCTGAGGCAGGCCAATGCATGCGGAACCCGGGCGGAGCTTGCAGTGAGCCGAGATCCCACCACTGCACTCCAGCCTGGGCGCAGATGACCTGGCCTCAAAAAAAAAAAAAAATTAGCCCAGCCTGCTGGCATGCCCCTGTAGTACCAGCTACTCGGGGGGCTGAGGCAAACCGGAGAGGTGGAGGTTCCAGTGAATGACAGAGTACTACGCTACCAGATTAAAAAAAAAATTAGCGCAGGCGAAGGAGTAAGATCAGATTGATGTCAGACTTTTCAACAGCAATGAATGCAAGAATAAAATAAAATAATATTTTTATAGTAGTGAAGGAAAATAAACTGGGGTTTAGAACTTTATATGTATCAAAATTGCTATTCAAGTGAGATGGCATAACAAATTTATTATCATGCATACAAAGTCTTAGAATCCAAAAGCTCATATTCAAAACACTCTTGGACTTGGTAAAAAAGAACAAACAAACAAACAAAAACACTTTTAGAGGAAGTACACAAAAAGAGAAGTAAATCAAGCAAGTTACAACAAATACAAGGGTGATTTGTCAACAAATCCAGGACCATATTTTTAAAAGAGAGTAAATGAATGTGTGTGTGTGTGTGTGTGTGTGTGTGTAACTCCAAAATTAAAGTCCACATAAAGGTAATATCTACTTGGTAGGAGAATTGACATTAGGGTGAGGGAAGTAGAAAATCAAAAGGATAGAAGAGTATGCTAAAGAACTTAGAGGGCAAGATATACATATTAAGGTAGTTAAGACACTTTAAAAGGTAAATGCTCACTGTTTGTATTAAATTAAAGGCAACCACCATAACAGAATCAGTATGTATAACTTTTAATACGGCAGAAAAAAAAATCGGTCTATCAAATGGAAGGCAAGAAAAGGGAAGAAACATTGTACAGTAAAAACAGAATGTGAAATGAGTTGCAAAAGTAAATCTTTACTTCAGCAGTTACCAATTAAAAAAGCAAAGGCTCTAATCATGGAGGAAAAAGGGAACCAAATCAAGTGTGATTTATAACAAATACTCTTTTTTAACTTTTAAGTTCAGGGGTAAATGTGCAGGCTTGTTACATGAGTAAACTTGTGTCAGGGAGGTTTGTTGTACAGATTATTTCATCACCCAGGTATTAAGCCTAGTATGCATTAGTTATTTTTCCTGATCCTCTGCCTCCTCCCACCTCCACCCTCCAATAGGCCCGTGTGTGCAGTTGCCCTGTGTGTCCATGTGTTTTCACAATTTACCTCCCACTTATAAGTCAAAACATTTGGCATTTGGTTTTCTCTCTCTGCATTAGTTTGCTAAGGATAATGGCCTCCAGTTCCATCCATGTCCCTGCAGAGGACATTATCTCATTCTTATTTATAGCTGCATAGTATTCCATGGTGTATATGTACCACATTTTCTTTATCCAGTCTATCATTAGTGGGCATTTAGGTTGATCCCAAGTCTTTGATATTGTGAATAGTGCTACAGTGAACATATGTGTGCATTTGTCTTTATAATAGAATGGTTTTTATTCATTTGTGTATGTTCCCAGTAATGGGATTGCTGGGTCAAATGGTATTTCTGTCTTTAGGTCTTTGAGGAATTGCCACACTGTCTTCCACAGTGGTTGAACTAATTTACTCTCCTTCCAATAGTGTAAAAACGTTCATTTTTCTCCATAACCTAGCCAGCATCTGTTATTTTTTGACTTTGTAATAGTACCCATTCTGACTGATGTGAGATGGTATCTCATTGTGGTTTTGACTTTCATGTCTCTGATGATCAGTGATGTTGAGTTTTTTTTTCATATACTTGTTGGCTGCATGTATGTCTTCTTTTGAAAAATGTCTGTTCATGTCCTTTGCCCACTTTTTAATGGGATTGTTTTTGTTTCCTTGTAAATTTGTTTAAGGTTCTTATAGATGCTAGATATTATACTTTGTTGGATGCATAGTTTGCAAAATTTTCTCCCATTCTGTAGGTTGTCTGTTTACTCTGTTGATAGTTTCCTTTTTGGTGCAGAAGCTCTTTAGTTTAACTAGATCACATTGGTCAGTTTTGCTTTTGTTGCAATTGCTTTTGGCATATTTGTCATGAAATCTTTGCTGATATGTCCTGAATGATATTGCCTAGGTTGTCTTCCAGGATTTTTACAATTTTGGGTTTTACATTTAAGTCTTTAATCTATCTTGAGTTAATTTTTGTATATGGTGTAAGGAAGGGATGAAGTTTCAGTCTTCTGCATATGGCTACCCATTTTTCCCAGCACCATTTATTGAATAGAAAATACTTTCCCCGTTGCTTGTTTTTGTCAGGTTTGTTGAAGATCAGACAGTTGTAGGTGTAGTTTTATTTCTGGGTTCTTTATTCTGTTCCATTGGTCTATGTGTCTGTTCTTGTACCACTACCATGTTGTTTTGGTTACTATAGCCCTGTATAGTTTGAAGTTGGGTAGTGTGATACCGCTAACATTCTTTTTGCTTCAGATTGCCTTGGCTATTCGGGCTGTTTTTTGGTTTCATATGCATTTTTAAATAGTTTTTCTAGCTCTGGCCGGGTACGGTGCCTCACTCCTGTAATCTCACCACTTTGGGAGGCCGAGGTTGGGGGGATCACTTGAGGCCAGGAGTTTGAGACCAGCCTGGCCAACATGGCGAAACCCTGTCTCTACTAAAAATACAAAATTAGCTGGGCATGGTGGTGCATACCTGTAATCCCAGCTACTTGGGGGGCTGAGGCAGGAGAATCGCTTGAACCCGGGAGGCAGAGGTTGTAGTGAGCCGGGATCACGCCACTGCACACCAGCCTGGGCAACAAGAGCAAAACTCCATCTCAAAAATAATAATAATAGTAATAGTTTTTCTAGCTCTGTGAAGTGTCTCAATGGTAGTTTAATGAGAATAGCATTGAATCTATTAATTGCTTTGGACAGTATGGCCATTTTAATGATATTGATTCCTCTTATCCATGAGCATGAGATGCTCTTCCATTTGTTTGTGTCATCTCTGATTTCTTTGAGCAGTGGTTTGTAGTTCTGCTTGTAGATATCTCTCACCTCCCTGGTTAGCTATATTCCTAGGTATTTTATTCTTTTTGTGACGATTGTGAACGGGAGTTCATTCCTGATTTGGCTTTCAGCTTGACTGTTGTGTGGTGTACAGGAATACTAGTAATTTTTGCACATTCATTTTGTATTCTGATATTTTGCTGAAGTTGTTTATCAGCTTAAGAAGATTTTGGGCTAAGATGACGGTGTTTTCTAGATATAGGATCATGTCATCTACAAACAGGGATAGTTTATCTTTCTCTCTTCCTATTTGGATGTGCTTTATTTCTTTTTCTTGCCCAATTACCCCAGCCAGGACTTCCAATACTATGTTGAGTAGGAGTGGTGAGAGAGGACATCCTTGTCTTGTGCTTGTTTTTAAGGGAAATGCTTCCAGCTTTTGCTCATTCAATATGATGTTGGTGGTGGGTTTGTCATATATGGCTCTCATTAATTTTGAGGTATATTCCTTCAATACCTAGTTTATTGAAAGTGTTTAATATGAATGCATACAGCAAATCCTCTTAAAGCAGAAAGATATGTAAAGATTGAAATTTAAAAACAGGGAAAAAAGATTTACCTGGTGGCAAATGTGACTCAAAAGAAAGTTGGGCAACAGTCTCAATATGTAACAAAGTAGAATTTTTTTTTTTCATAAGGGGGACAGAGTCTTCCTCTGTCTCCCAGGCTGGAGTACAATGGCACAATCTTGGCTCACTGCAACCTCTGCCTCCTGGGTTCAAGTGATTCTCCTGTCTCAGCCTCCTGAGTAGCTGGGATTACACGTGTCCCACCATGTCTGGCTAATTTTTTGTGTTTTCAGTATAAACAGTTTTACCATGTTAGCCAGGCTGGTCTTGAACTCCTGAACTCAGGTGATACACCCACTTCAGCGTCCCAAAGTGCTAGGATTACAGGTGTGAGCCACCACGCCCGGCCTATGCACTTTATTTATTTATTTATTTATTTATTTATTTATTTATTTTTGAGACAGACTTTCACTTTTGTTGCCCAGGCTGGAGTGCAATGGCGCGATCCCAGTACACCGCAACCTCCGCCTCTTGGATTCAATCGATTATCCTGCCTCAGTCTCCCGAGTAGTTGGCATTACAGGCATGCACCACCATGCTTGGCTAATTTTGTATTTTTAGTAGAGATGGGGTTACACCATGTTGGTTAGGCTGGTCTCGAACTCCTGACCTCGGGTGATCCACCCACCTCAGCCTCCCAAAGTGCTAGGATTACAAGCATGAGCCACCACGCCCAGCCTGCACTTTATTTTTAACCTTAGAATCTATTTTGGGCCAGGTGCAGTGGCTCACGCCTGTAATCCCAGCATTTCAGGAGGCTGAGGAGGGCAGATTACCTGAGGTCAGGAGTTGGAGACCAGCCTGGCTAACATGGTGAAACCTTGTCTCTACCAAAAATACAAAAAAATTTGCCGGTCGTGGTGGCATGCACCTGTAATCTCAGCTACTCGGTAGGCTGAGGCAGAAGAATCTCTTGAACCTGGGAGGTGGAGGTTGCAGTGAGGCAAGACCGCACCACTGCACTCCAGCCTGGTCAATAAGAGTGAAACTCCGTCTCAAAAAAAAATAAAAATAAAAAAATAAAGTGCATAAAGGACAAAAGAAAAGATGTTCATGGGCCGGGCGCGGTGGCTCAAGCCTGTAATCCCAGCACTTTGGGAGGCCGAGACGGGCGAATCACGAGGTCAGGATATCGAGACTATCCTGGCTAACACGGTGAAACCCCGTCTCTACTAAAAAATACAAAAAACTACCCGGGCGAAGTGGCGGTTGCCTGTAGTCCCAGCTACTCGGGAGGCTGAGGCAGGAGAATGGCGTGAACCCGGGAGGAGGAGCTTGCAGTGAGCTGAGATCCGGCCACTGCACTCCAGCCTGGGTGACAGAGCGAGACTCCGTCTCAAAAAAAAAAAAAAAAAAAAGAAAAGATGTTCATGTAATTTTTAAAGAAACGAGAAGACATAGTAATCATGAATATATATAAACTCAACAATACAGCCTCACAATTTATAAAGCAACAAGAACTACAGTTAGAAATTGAGTTTTTTAAAAAATACATTTGATGATTTTTACAAACCGTCTCTCAAAAACTGATAGATAAACTAGACCCAAAAAGACAAAAAAAAAAAAAAAAAAAAGCAGAGTTCTTGAAGGGCAAAACAATAAAAAATTATGTAAGTTCAAGCTAATTAATAAAACCTGAATAAATAAGAAACTGATAGACTCTCTCACATTAAAAATTACCAAAGAGATATGAAAACTTACTGAAATGCTTGATTCTGGATTGCAGGACAAGAGCGTGGGAGTGGCTGGAGTTATAAGGTTCTTTTTTTGGGAAAACTGGTAAAATTTGAATATGTACTGTGGATTAGCTAATATTATATCCCAGTTAAATTTTCTTAATATGACTGTTTTTCTGTGTTTATGTAAGAGAATGTCCTTGTTCTTAGGAAATACATTGAAATACTTAGCAGGAAAGGGGCATGTGTGTGTGTAACTTCAGACTTCGTAACCATTTTAAAGTAAACCATTTTTTCTCTCTAATGTTCTTTCATAACCATTTTAGAATAAGTCCCTAAAATGGACTTAGGAATATTAATTTTTTTAAGGAAAAAAACAGAGTGGGAAACAGAGACAGAAAAAGAAAGCAAATATGGAAAATGTTGCAAATCATTGAATTTGGACAAGTGTACGTAAGAATTCTTTGTACTACTCTTATAAAATTACTTCAAAATAAAAAAATTTTAAATGTCACAATAACCTGTGAGTTAAAAGAAAAATACGAAGAATACATACAATTAAATAAAAATTACAACACTGCATATCAAAATGTGTTAGATATGATTAAAGCAGAAACTTAGAGGGAAATTTTTTACCTTTAAATACACTTACTAGGAAACACAAAAAAAGACCAAAATCAATGAGCTGAGTGTTCAACTCAAACGCTAGGTAAAGAGGAACAGAATACACCCAAAGGAGGAAGGAAATAGTAAAGATAAGGAGCTCAATGAAATAGAGAACTAAAAACAATAAAATAGATGAACAAAAACAAAAGCTGGCCTTTGAAAATATATTTCTATTCATTATTCCAGGAAACAGAATGAAGAACAAAATCTGCCTAGGTTGTTGTTTAGAGAAATTTTTATTACAAAAACAAACAAAGAAATACAAGAAAGGCAAGTTTTACGTCCATGCTTTATAAAAGTAAATACAACACCCTCAGTAAATATTAACTAAATAACACCAACAGTAAATGTGTAACTATAGGATGAACAAATAGGGTTTATCCCAGGAATGCAAAGATGTTTCACATTTTAAAAATCTCTCAATATAATTCACTATATTAGGAGATTAAGAAGAAAAATACAATGAAATAAGTCAATTCTGTTAAACTATTTTTTAAATGCAAAAATCCATTTATGTTTCAAAAATAAACTTTTAGAAAACCAGGAATAAAAGGAAACCTACTAATTGAGTAAAGGTTGACAGCAAAGACTTCTGGAAAAATTGAGTAGACATACTTTTTCCTATCTGTCTCAGTAAGTACAACTATAAACTCTGGACATTATATATACAACAAACATAAGAAGACTCTAAAAGGTGGAGATGAGAAGGCAGAACAACTAGAATCTCAGGATCTGAGGAATGACATACTGGTGAGTTCCCTGAGCTTTCTTTTTACCACATATATGCCAGGCGTGGAGCTGAAGAAACTGACAATTTGGAAACACCAACTGGCACAAACAAACAAACAAAAAGCCCCAACGACACTAACAACAAAAGCCCTGATATCACTAGCCAAAAGACCAAGACAGAGGCAGCCTGTCGAGCCTAGAAGGTAACTGCTCAGTTCTAGGCAAATACCATAGCAGTAACTGTGACTCTACTGCTGCTCACACCAGAAAGACCAAGTGGGAAACCTAAGCGTTCACCCTCTTGAAGCTGTAATAAGGTGCTCCAACATCACTCTGCAGTGGTGTCCAAGACCACCAATTAGGAAGCTAAGAATTTCATTGCTGCAAGCCAGTAATGAGGCCCCCTCTCTAAGATGTCAGTGGAGATGGGGGCGGGGGAGAACACCTGCCCAGAAATAACGAAAATGGCTAAAAGAAGTTATCTAAACAGAATGGAAATGATAAAATAGGAACGTTGGAACATCAAGGAAGAAGAAAGAACAAGGTAAGCAAATAGATGGGTAAATACAATAAAATTTTTCTTCTCCTCTTAAGTTTTCTAAAGTATGTTTGATGGTTGAAGCAAAAATTATAACACTGATGTGGTTCTAAATGTATGTAGAGGAAACATTTAAGACAATTATATTTTCAGTGAGGAAGAAAAAGGGATGGGACATAAATTAGGAAGGTAAGATTTTTATTATTTACTCAAAATGGTAAATGATGACTCCAGCACACTGTGACAAGTTACATGTATATGTAATACTTAAAGCAACCACTTAAAAGTTATGCATCAATACACTCAAAAACACTATAAATAAAAGTGGCCTTATAAAAAATGCCCAAATAGGCCACAGAAAGTCAGAAAAAAAGTAAACAGAGATGAAAACTGGAAAGAACAAACAAAATAAATAAAAAAGAATTAAGCCCTTCATGTTACTACAGGCTGGACTGTGTCCCACAGAATCCTACATTGAAGCCCTAACCACCAATGGGACTATATTTGGAGATAGGGCCTTTTTCAGAAATAATTCAGGTTAAATGAATTCATAAGGGTAGGGCCGTGATTCAATAGGATGAATTCAATAGGAAGAGAAACCGGGGTATGCTCTCTCGCTCTTTCTCCCTCCCAGCCTTCCTCTCTCTCTCTTTCTCTCTCACTCTGCCCCTAGAAGATGGCAACTCTCTATAAGCCAGGAAGAACCCTTACCAGAAGCTGACCATGTTGGCACCTTGATCTCAGGCTTCCAACGTCCAAAACTGTGAGATAATATATTTCTGTTATTTAAGCCACCTAATTTTATTTTGTTATGGCACACCAAGCTAATACATATATCAATAATTCCATTATTCTTAATACAAAGAAATGATAAATCCTTGAGGTGATAGATGCCCCAATTACTCTGATTTGCTCATTGCACATTGTATGCCTGTAACTAACATCACATGTACCTCACTATATACAACGATTATGTACCCATAATAATTAAACATAAAAATTAAGAAAAAATTACACTAAATACAAATGGTCTAAATACGTCAATGAAGAAACCCAGTTCAGGTCAGGCATGGTGGCTTACACCTGTAAACCCAGCACTCTACAAAAGAAAAAAAAAGAAACCCAGTTAAATATAACAGTATAGGCCAGGCTCAGTGGCTCTCAGCACTTTAGGAGGCTAAGCCGAGTGGATAATTTGAGGTAGGTCAGGAGTTCGAGACCAGCCTAGCCTCCATGGTGAAACCCCGTCTCTACTAAAAATACAAAAATTAGCCAGGCATGGTAGTGTGCACCTGTGGTCCCAGCTACTTGGGAGGCTGAGGCAGGAGAATCACTTGAACCTAGAAGACAGAGGTTGCCATGAGCAGAGATTGTGCCACTGAACTCCAGCCTAGGTAACAGGGTGAGACTTCGTCTCAAAACAAACAAACAAAAACACAACAACAAAACCACACAAATATGAGCAGGTTAAAAGTAAAAGGAGGGAAAAAGATACAACATGTTTTCCTTAATTAGAGGAATACAGGAGTGAGTGTACTATTCTCAGATAAGGTAAACTTCAGAGCCAAAAAAAAAAAAAAAAATTACCAGAGAAAGATAGGGACATTTTATAATAATAAAAAGATCAGTCTACCAAGAAGATATTGCAATCACAAATGTTTATGCCCAAAACACCAGAGCTGCAAAATATGTGAAGCAAAAACTGACAGAACTGAAAGAAAAAATAGAAAATTCACAATTATAATTGGACACTTCAACACAACTCTCACAACTATTAATAAAACTAGAAAGAAAATCAGCAAAGATATAGAAGAGCTCAATAACACCATTAACCAACAGGATCAAATCCACATTTATAGGACACTCCACCCATCAATAGCAGAATACACATTGGTTCCTTTTTTGTTGTTTTTCTTTTCCGGTTTTACAAGGTGCAAGGGGTACATATGCAGGTTTGCTATACGGGTAAATTGTGTGTCACAAGGGTTTGGTGTACAGATAATTTTAAAAGAATTTGAATTATACAAACTGTTCTCTGACTACAATGGAATCAAATTAGAAATCAATCAATAACAGAAAGATAACAGAGGAAAGATCATCAGCATAATACCTGATAGGTACTTTTTCAATCGTCACCCTCCTCCCACCCTCCACCCTCAAGTAGGCCCCAGTGTCTATTTTTCCAGGTTTTGTCCATGTGTACTCCATTTAGCTGGTTTCTGCTCCTGTGGTAACTTGTTTAGGATTATGGCCTCCAGTTCCCTCTATGTTGCTGTGAAGGCCATGATCCCATTTTTCATAGCTGTGTAGTATTTCATGGTGTATATGTACCACATTTTCTTCATCCAGTGCACTGTTGATGAACACTGGATAAAGAAATCTAGGTTGATTCCATGTCTTTGCTATTGTGAATAGGGATGCGATGAACATGCAAGTGCATGTGTCTTTATGACAGAACAATTTCTATTCCTTTAGGTATATACCCAATAATGGAATTGCTGGGTTGTATGGGAACTTTGCTTTAAGTTCTTTGAGAAATCTCCAGACCGCTTTCCACAGTGGCTGAACTAATTTACATTACCACCAATACCATGCAAGTGTTCCCTTTTCTCCACAACCTGGTCAGCACCTGTTGTTTTTGACTTTTTAACAATAGCCATTCTGACCGGGGGTGAGATGGTATCTCATTGTTTTGATTTGTACTTCCCTAATGATTAGTTATACTCAGCATTTTTTTCACATGCTTGTTGGCTGCACAGAATATACATTCTTTTCAAGTGCCCATGCAATATATGCCAAGTTGGACTATATCCAGGGCCATAAAACAAAAGTTGATAATTTAAAAGAATTTAAATTATACAGAATGTGTTCTCTGACTACACTGGAATCAAACTAGACAGAGGAAAGTCAAGAAACTAAGCAAACACTTTTAAATAATCTACAAGTCAAAAAGTAAATCTCAAAGGAAATTTAAAAATACACTGAACTGAAAGAAGATAAGAATACAACATATCAAAAATTTCTAGGAGAGACATCCCACAGAATGAGAGAAGATATTTGCAAACTACCCCTCTAACAAAGGATTAATAACTAGAATATATAAGGAGTTCAGACAACTCTATAGGGAAAAAAGTCTAATAGTCCAAACAAAAAATGAGCTGATTTGAATAGACATTTCTCAAAAGAAGACATACAAATGGCAATCAGGCTTATGAAAGGTGCTCAACGTTATGAATCATCAGAGAAATGCAAATCAAAAGTGCAACGAGATACCATCTCACTTAGTTAAAATGGCTTGTATCCAGGCTGGACACAGTGGCTCACACTTGTAATCCCAGCACTGAGGGAAGCCAAGGCGGACAGATCACCTGAGGTCAGGAGTTCAAGACCAGCCTGACCAATATGGTGAAACCCTGTCTACACTAAAAATACAAAAATCAGCTGGACTTGGTGGGACACGCCTGTAGTCCCAGCTATTTGGAAGCTGAGGCAGAAGAACTGCTTGAACCTGGGAGATGGAGGTTGCAGGGAGCAGAGATTCGGCCACTGCACTCCAGCCTGGGCAACAGAGTGAGACTGTCTCACAAACAAAAACAAACAAACAAAAATGGCTTGTCTCTAAAAGAGAGGCAATAACAAGTACTGGTGAGTATGCGGAGAAGGCTTTGTACACTGTTTGCAGGAACGTAAATTAAGTCACTATGGAGAACAGTTTGGAAATTCCTCCAAAAAAAATTAAAATTGAGCTACCATATGATCCAGCAATTCCACTGCTGGTTATATACCCGAAAGAAAGAAAATTAGTATTTCAAAGAGGTATTTGCACTCCAATGTTAATTGCAGCATTGTTTACAATAGCTAAGGCTTAGGGGCAACCTAAGTGTCTATCAACAGATGAATGGATAAAGAAAATGTGGTACATACATACAATGGGGCACTATTTAGCTAGAAAAAAGAATGAGATCCAGTTATTTGCAACGACACAGATGGAACTGGAGATCATTATGTTAAGTGAAATAAGCCAGGTACAGAAAGACAAACATCACATGTCATTTATTTGTGGAATCTAAAAATCAAAACAGTGGAACTAATGGACATAGCGAGTAGAAGGATGGTTACCAGAGCCTGGGAAAGGTAGTGGGTAGCTGAGCGGGGAGGTGGGGATGGTTAATGGGTACAAAAAAATAGAAAGAATGAATATGACCTACTATGTGATAGTACAATAGGGTGACTATAGTCAAAAATAACTTAATTGTATATTTTTAAATAACTTAAAGAATGTAATTGAATTGTTTGTAACTCAAAGGATAAATGCTCGAGGGAATGGCTACCCCATTGTCCACGATGTGCTGATTTCACATTCCACGCCTGCATCAAAACATCTCATGTACTCCAGAAACATATACACCTACCATGTCTCCACAAAATATTTTCAAAATAATAAAAAACATTATAGGACACAGCTAAACCTGTGCTGAAAGGGAAATTTTAGCATTAAATGCACACATTAAAAAGAAGAAAAACTGGGTGCTACTTGGGAGGCTGAGGCAGGAAAGGATCACTTGAGCCCAGTAGTTCAAGGCCAGCCTGGGCAACATAAGGAGACCTTGTCTCTTTAAAAAAAAAAAAAAAAAAAGTACTCAAATTAATAATCCACACTCTCATCTCAAGAACCCAGAAAAAGAAGATCAAAATACACCCAAAGAAGAAAGGAAGACTGAGCGCAGTGGCTCACGCCTATAATCCCAATACTTTGGGAGGCCAAGGCAGGTGGATCACTTGAGCTCAGGAGTTAAAGACCAGCCTGCCCAACATGGTGAAACTCTGCTTCTACTAAAACCACAAAAAATTAGCCGAACGTGGCGGCAGGCGCCTATAGTCCCAGCTACTTGGAAGGCTGAGGCAGGAGAATCACTTGAGCCCGGGAGGTGGAGGCTGTAGTGAGCTGACATTGCACCCTGCACTCCAGCCTGGGCCACAGAGTGAGACACAAAAAGTTGCTTCTTTGAAAAGATCAATCAACAGATGAACCTCTACCTGACTACACTGAAAAAGAAAAAAAGAAAGAAGATAGAAATGTCCACTGATAGAAATATCACTACACACCCTGCAGATATCAGAAAAACATAAATGGTGCTAGAACAATTGAACATCCAAGGGCCATAGGAGGAGAGAAAGACAACGAGGAGGAAAAGAAGGAGGAACAGCAGCTTAACCTAAGGCTCATACCTTCTGTAAAAATTGACTCAATATGGATTACAATTATATGCAAAATGTAAAACTATACAACTTTTAGAACAAGATAGGGGAAAATCTTCTGAATCTAGATCTGGGCAACAAGTTCTTAGAATTGACACCAAAAACATGATCTGTAAAATGAAAAAATTGATATATTAGACCTAATTAAAATTCAAAACTGTTGCTCTATGAAAGACTTGTAAAGGAATGAAAAGGCAAGCTACATAATGGAAGAAAATATTTGCAAATCATGTGTGCAACGAAGGACTAGTATCTAGAATATATAACAAATTATCAAAACTCAGGCCAGACCCCTTGGCTCATCCCTGTAATCCCAGCACTTTGGGAGGCTGAGGCGAGTGGATGACATGAGGTCAGAAGTTTGAGACCAGCCTAGCCAACGTGGTGAAACTCTGTCTCTACTAAAACTACAAAAAGTTAGCTGGGTGTTGTGGCATATGCCTGTAATCCCAGGAGGCAGAGGTTGCAGTGAGCCAAGGTTATGCCACTGCACTCCAGCCTGAGCGACAGAGTAAGACTCCATCTCAGAAAAAAAAAAAAGTAAAAAAATTCAACAGTAAAAAAGAAAAAAAAAAATTTAATTAGAAAATGGGAAAAATTCATGAAGAGATATCTCATCAAAAGGGTATACAGATGGCAAATAAGCACATGAAAAGATGTTCAATATCATTAGCTATTAAGGAAACGCAAATTAAAACCACAGTAAGATCTCACCACACACGTATTAGAATGGCTGAAATAAAAAATAGTGACAATAAGCCAGGCGTGGTGGCTCACGCCCATAATCCCAGCACTTTGGGAGGCCGAGGCGGGTGGATCATGAGGTCAGGAGATTGAGACCATCCTGGTTAACACGGTGAAGCCCCGTCTCTACTAAAAATACAAAAAAAAACTGGGCATGGTGGTGGGCACCTGTAGTCCCAGCTACTCAGGAGGCTGAGGCAGGAGAATGGCGTGAACCCAGGAGGCAGAGCTTGCAGTGAGCCGAGATCGTGCCGCTGCACTCCAGCCTGGGTGACAAAGCGAGACTCCGTCTCAAAAAAAAAAAAAAAAAAAAAAGTGACAATACCAAATGCCTGTGAGGATGCAGTAAAACAATCACTCACACATTGCTGGTGCAACCACTCTGGAAAACAGTCTGACAGTTTATTTAAAAAACTAAAAATTAGAAAATGGGAAAAATTCATGAAGAGACATCTCATCAAAAGGATATACAGATGGCAAATAAGCACATACAATTCAGCAACCACTATACAATTCAGCAGGTATACTCCTGGGCATTTGCTCCAGAGAAATTAAGACTGATGTCCACACAAAAACTTATATAAGCCAAATCTGGAAACAACCCAGATGTCTTCAATGGGCAGGTGGCTAAACTAACTGTGCTATACCCATACCATATAATACAACCAGGCAATAATAAATTATTCATATATGCAACAACCTTGTATGATCTCCAGAGAAATACACTGAGAGAAAAAAAAGTCAATCCCAAAAGTTTATATACTATATGTTTCCATTTATTAAACATTTGTCTTAAAATGACAAAAAAAATTTGTCTTGAAGTGACAAAGTCATAGAAATGGATAACAGATTAGTGACTGCTAGACATTAAGGGGGATATGGGATGGTAGGGAAGTGGGTGTGTCTAGAAAAGGGCAAGGTGAAGAATCTTTGTGATCATAGAAGTGTTCTGCATTGTGGCTGTATCCATGTATCCTAATTGTGATATTGTACCATAGTTTTGCAAAATGTTACCATCAAGGGAAACTGGGTAAAGGATACACAGGATTGTTTTTATTATTTCTTACAACTGCATGTGAATCTACAATATACAGCAAAATGTATACTTAATGGAGAATATTTAGGTTTATTTCCTTTAAGAGTAATGCTCATTGTCACCCTCCTGTTTGACACAGCATTGGAGATCCTAGTCAACAACATGAAAAAGAAAACACTAAGGATTAAGAGGGAAAACACAAAACTCAGTGTTTGCAGATGATACTATTATCTACCTGGAAAAAGAGAGAGACAGAGAGAATATCAATAACAACGACGACATCAACAACAACAACAACAACAAAAACCCCACTAAAACCAATAAGAGAATCCAGCAAGGTTGTCCCATATAAGATCAACCTACAAAAATTGATTAATTTCTAATACTTGAAAACATATATCAATATTTGAATATCATATATCAAATAAAGGGTTAATATCCAGAATATATAAAGAACTCATAAAACCCAACAACAATTGTTTATACAAACAATTAAAAAGGGGGCAACGAACTTCAATAGACATTTTTCCAAAGATGATATACAAGTGGCAAACACATATGAAAAGATGCTCAGCATTACTTATTATTAGAGAAGTGCAAATTAAAACCATAACATCATCTAACACTCATTAGCATGGCTACTATAAAAATGAAAGGAAAAAGGAAAGAAGAGAAGGACTGAAGGAGGGAGCAAATGAAGGAGGAAAGGAAAGAAGGAAGGAAGGAAGGAAGGAAGGGTTGGTGAGGATGTAGAGACATTAGAACCTTTATATGCAATGTTCGTGGGATTGTAAAATGCGTAACTGCTATGGGAAACAGTATGGCAGTTCCTAAAAAAATTAATAATAAAACTACTATATGACCCAAGAGTCCCACTTCTGGGTATAAACGCAAAAGAATTGAAAGCAGAGACTTAAGCAGGTATTTCCCTCCATATTCATAGCAGCACTATTCTCAATAACCAAGAGGTGGAAGCAACAAAAATGTCCATAGACAGACGAGTGGGCAAACAAAATATGGCATATATATACAGTGGCTATCATTCGGCCTAAAAAGGAAGGAAATACTCTTACATGCTGCAACAAGTATGAATTTTAAGGACATTATGCTAAGTGAAATAAGCCAATCGCCAAAAGACAAAAACTCGGTGATTGCACTTGTACAAGGTATCTAAAGTAGTCAGATTCATAGAAGCAGAAAGTAGAGTGATGGTAGCCAGGGGCTAGAGGAAGAGAGAAATGAGGAGTTGTTGTTTAATGGGTGTAGAGTTCTGGTTTTGCAAGGTGAAAAAGAGTTCTGGAGATTGGTTGCACAAAAATGTGAATATACTTAACATTGCTGAGCAGTACACTTAGATTGGGTACATTCTTCTACGTCAGAAATTACTGATTCAAAAGTAGAATTGCAATAAGATACCAATCACAATAGCAGCAAAAGCTATAACATGTCTAACAATTAACTGAGCATACTCAGGACTACTATGAAAAAGTAAAATTTAAAAACCATAATAAAGAGCAAACAAAATGATTTGAATAAATGAGAAAACAGTCTGTTTTTGCATGGTATGATTTAGTAATAAAAACAAGTCAGTTAACCCCAAATTTCTATAAATTCAGTATAACCACAGTCAAACTTCAAGTGGGAAAGACAGAACAGAAGCGAGTGTCCTCCCAAATTCCCCAGTAGGAAACTGCAAACTTAGTTTCTGTTGCTACTATGCGTTCGTCGTTGTCCAAGGCCAAAAGAAGCCCAATTTTTGCACCTCTCTCTCCATCCCGCAACATTGACATTTTTCCTTCTTGTTGTGAATGTGCTTCCTGTCCTCCATCTGTGCTTCTGGACCCACTCTCAATACTTCTGCACCTGGGGTCTGCCTCAGGCGCTGACCTGCATGGCATTAACTGCCTCCCATGCTCCCTGGCTCCTTCTTGCTTCCAGCATCAGCCTAAGAGCAGAGGGAGGAGGGGAGTGAGGTCAGTGTTTCTAATCCCTTGGCTTCCTCCCTACAAGGTCACCTTAAGCTGTTGTGCCCCTTGACTGAAGGGCACTGCTCTTGGCAAGGTGGTGATTGTACAGGGCTTGCCGTCCTTCTGAGTCCTGATAACCCCTTCTGTCCCTGGCCTCTTTGGACCTTGAGGTAGTAACAGCTATCCTCCACCCACTTCTTTGTAAATACTTTCCTAATGAATAAACTCTCCTTGAAATGTCCTACTTCGAGTATGCCATCTGTTTTCTGTTGAGACTGTGATACAATAAAAGCCATTTCTTTATTCCCTGCCCCAGACCAGTGTGGCCAGGGGCCCCTTGGAAGCCTCATATGAAATGGAAGAGGAAGGGTCTGGAGAAACAAGGAGCACCCCCATCTGGGAGTAGTCTCCATAGGTTTGGGGCCTCTCCACTCTCTGAAACCCCTGGAGACTGGTCTGGCCAAGTAGTGGCAGAAAGCATCATGGAGAAATCCCCCATGCCTTGCTTCAAGGCAGTTGGAGGGCTCTTGGGAATGACAGACACTCAAGCCAAAAAAAAAAGAGGCTTTGAGGATGGGGTTGAACTCCACCCTCATTTGCATCTGATTTGCCCGATTTTACTGTGGAAACAGAAAAACTTGAGAAAATGGCCTAAAGATAATTTTCATAAATAGACACTGGGATTAAATGTCAATCTTGTCCGTTTCTTTCACACGCATGTGTGCATGGGCAGGGAGGCAAAGAGAACCTGGAACCCAGGAGCATACTCTCCCTCAGGGAAAAAAAAATGCCAAGGATACCACCTCCCATGGTGTATTTGAGATTTATTCTCACTGTCTTTAATGGTCAACAGAAGAAGCTCAAATATGGGGTCCACACATTTCTCTAAAATATTGTTATCTGCCCCAAGTGTTGGAGGAACTCCCCGCACTGTGTGTGCCCTCGTTAACACAGGCCCAGTTCTTTCACGGGAGGGGAGTGGGACTAGATGATCTTTAAAACCAATTCTAGCTCCAAGTTCAGCTTTTAAAACAACAAGACATGGAAGGGAGAAAACAACTCTTTGTGCAGCTTGGATTATGTGTAACCCAAAAGTCCAGCTCTCTCTCTCTTCCCTCCTTCCCTTCCCTCACTCCCTCTACGTCTCTCTCCTTCTTTCTCCTACTCCACTTCTCTCCTCTCACCCCTTTTCTCCCTCTCTCCTACTCTCTTCCACTCCTTCTCTTTTTTTCCTTTTTCCTCACATGTGCTCAAGTGCGCGCGCACACACACACACACACGCATGCACTCCTTTTTTGGCAATCCATTATGTTTGACATTCCATTCTCTTCATGCAGCATCCATTTTCCTCTCCTCATCCTCCTACAATTTGGTCCGCCATTACCCTTCTTCCACCTTCCTTTCAAGTACCACTCATTCCCCTGTGTAAAGACTCCCCTTTCTACCTATAGTATTCTGACTGTCTGGATCGTAGGAGACCTACATATACTTTTCCCTATTCCTTACCTGGAATGGTATAGCCTTTCCTATAAAACAAAAAACCTACAAAGTTAGGGCAGAGAAAAGCCTGCACTGGGAATTTCTAGAAAAGGAACTGAAAGCCGTCCCGTTAGCTAACTCTCTACTTCTTTCCTCTGGGGTCCTGTCACTTTGATTCTCACTGCTGTGACTAGAACTAGACCCTTCAGATCTGCAGCTTCGCCTTTAAAACTGTCCAAATAGGCCGAGTGCGGTGGCTCATGCCTGTAATCCCAGCACTTTGGGAGCCGAGGCAAGTGGATCACTTGAGGTCAAGAGATCGAGACCAGCCTGACCAACATGGTGAAACCCCATCTCTACTAATAAAATACAAAATTAGCCAGGCGTGGTGGTGCACGCCTGTAATCTCAGCTACTTGGGAGGCTGAGGCAGGAGAATCGCTTGAACCCAGGAGGCAGAAGTTGCAATAAGCCGATATTGCACCATCGCACTCCAGCCTGGGCAACAAGAGCAAAACTCTATCTCGAAAAAAAATAAATAAATAAAATAAAAATAATAAATAAAACTGCCCAGTTATAGACAAGGCCCAAAGCCCCATTCCTAGACTAACCTAGAATTTAAAAAGGAGTTTGCTTTGTCAAACGAACAAAAATAAAAACAAAAACAGTGAATAGAAAAAAATGAATATGAAACATAAAAATGATAAAATATAGACATTAACTTCCTTCCACTGACTTCTGTTAACCCCTTCCAGAAGAGATGCTCTAATTCAAAGGATCCGTCTGAAGAAACTATGCATGTGTTCCAGATCAACTCATTTCTGGTTTCTTTTTCTTACCCACATTCTAGTACCTAACTCTAATTCCAAAAACAATTCCACACCCTAGCTTTCTGTGTCCAGCAGGTGTCGCCTTTCATGGGACAACAAACCACCAGCCAGCATCCTCTCTTCCATGGCGTGGAGTCCATTCCCCCAAAGGGTTCTCCTTGGGCTTGGGTTAGAAGGGAATAGAACGGAGGCCCTGAAGAGGTGTGTGCTCACCAGCATGAGGGTCTTCAGAATAAAGTAATCTGCTACTTCCAGCTCAGGTAGACAAACATCCTACAGAAATCTGTTCTTTGACCTTGGACAAGTCACTTAAATGTCTCTGAGCCTCATATCCTTTGTCTGTAACATAGAGGGAAGCAATCTGTCCCTTGTGGGGTTATTGTGAGAAGAGAAGGAGCTACAAATATAAAGGTCTGAGCCCAGTGCCTAAGATAAAATAATCACTCAAGCTATGTTCCCTTCTGCATTCAGGGTATGGAAGAAATAACTGTCTAGAACTCAATCCAGAGTTAGGCTCTGTTCCCTGAATCCTGAGGGGTCTGAGGGGTCTGCCTTACGGTTGTGATGAGGATCAAAGTACCTGGTACAATGCCTGGCCAGAAAGTTGAATAACTGAAAATAGCTAACATCACTATTGCAGGCTGGCTGTGTGTCTGGCAGTGTTCTTAGCCATTTACAAGTATGAACTCATTTAATCCTTATAAGATCCTGTATGGGGTGAGTAAGCTGTTAATCCCCTTCCTTGCCCATACTCCATGACTCCATCCCACCACAGTTTAATTTCTCCTTATGAATTATTAATCAGAAAACGGCCCCAAATTCTGTCATGTCTAAGTGGGAAAATGGAAGAAGGCACTGCTTCTCCCCCACTCAAGTAGAAGAGAATTAACCTCAGCCCCTGCTTTGCCCATATTCCTTCCCCAGGCCCCCAGGAAGAAGACATGGAAAAACATTATTTCCACTAAAGTTTATTTCTCCGAAACAATCACCAGTGACTTGCTGTCCTCTATGGCACACTGAGGGCCCCAGGAGGGTCTTTAACTCCCTTCCTCAGATTATATCCATCCCAGAAATATAGCCTTGGACGATAATTTGGTTATAGCATAGTCCCAGGAATGAGGTCCCCCAAGTTGCTAAGTTTTACATAGGGGAGACTGGGAAATTCAAATAATTGGATGGAGAAACCATAGGATCCAAGATAATGTCAGAGTGTTGAAGATGTTGGAGAGGCATGGTAGCATCATTGAGTCTGAATCTCCTTCTCACTTGGAGTGGAAGTTGTAGGATTCTGCCTCTAGGAAATGTGCCGTCCTACAGAATAAATAAAAGGGAGATAATGAGGCTTGAACCCAACTTGCCCCCATCATTTGCCACTGTAACTATCCCATGCCTTAATACAGTGATATTGAGAACTCCAGGGCACCAACAACTAGTACAAAGGAAACACCTTCATCCTCCTGTCTGCAGACACCCCACTTAGTAGAAGAGAAGGATGCTCCTTCCTGCTCTTAATCCTAGCAATGGCAGCTTAAATCATGCCCTTGGCTAGATCCTCATGGAAGCTCACCCATATAATAAGCAAGATTAGTTGAACCCAACACTGACCCTCTAACCTGTACCCCAACCAAAGGACAAGTAGGGAAGTAGACCAACAGAGATGTTACCTTCTGGATAATTGGACCCAGGAAGAGGAGTGTAACCTAAGAGAGGAAGATACTTGATTACACCAGTCTTTGTGGATGAAAGTATCTAGCATTATTCATAGCAAAGGGGGTAGGAAGGAAAGAGTCAATCACAAACAGGAAGTAAGCAGAGACTGGGACCAAGAGTGGGGATGGGAGTTCAGGGAGTCACTCACTAGAGGAGCCAGCTCTCCGCCAGCTGATCAAACCAAGAGAGAAGATGATGAGGCCCAGGCCCAGAGTCACTGCAGACACAGAAACCTTCAGGGTCTGCATGGGGGACAGCCCAGGTGCTGCAAAAAATAGAAACTTACTTCAACCAATTTCTGTTGCTCACCCCCAGGGCAATTCCATTTATTGCAGCCACCTCTCAGTGGGTTAAAAGGTCCTTTATCCCAGCTCCAAGGGTCTAGCTCGCACCACCCACTCCCAAGAAAATGATCTTTCTCAAATCAAACCCTCGTCCCATGGGCCTCTACTCCTAGAGTAAGCCTGGGGAACCCATCTCCCCAGAATTAGTATCCTGGCTTCCAGGTCCTCTCTAATACAGTGGCGCCTCTCAAGGCATCCTCTTTCCTTTCTTTACCCAAAAGGCACTCTTATCAGGATAAAGGGCTCCTCACTGTCCTCTCCATTGCCCCCACGATGACAATGTTTGCTTCCTTACTTTCTCCAACTGAGCAGCTTCCTGTTACACTGTCTTACCACGTGTCTTAACCTCCAGTGGATCCATCCTGTGAGTTATCCTACTACTTGTGTACCTTCTACATCTAGATCTCCCATGGAGCTTGTCTCCACCCCACTCCACAGCCCCTGCACTTCCTTGGGCTGGTCCTGTTCTGAATCATGTCCCACTCAGATTCTTTTCCCATGATAAAATGAACACTCTATTACCAAAGGGAGGTTCTTGTACACCCTGTGAGGAGATGTTCCCCAGGAAAGTTCAAGTGAGCATGTGATTTCCACTGTCTTCTCTGTTCTCCATTCCCTTCCCAACTGCCCAGCAGGAAACAGCACTTCCCACAAGGGGAAAACCTGGTTACAGCAGCTGATCTGAGATTCTGTTCTCTGGCTTTTGTAGACACCCTTCCTCTTCCTCATTTCGTTCTCTTTCTTTTCCAAGAATACCCAAAGCTGTGTGCAACTTCTCACAATACCTTTAACTACTCCTGACAGTGTTTGAACTGTAATTAATTCTTTATCCATTAGCCCCTGAGCATGCACGCCAAATGGTCTGCCAGCCGTGGCTTGACTACTCCCCTATGCTTGGTAGAGCAGGCCAAATGTAGTACTGCCCCACACCAAGAAATGTCCCCCTTCTTCAACCTTCATCATTCCTTCAGCTCCCATCTGCTTCTGGCACCAGAATAGTTGAAATCTAAGGAGGCTAGAATAGTGTATTACAATTTGGGGTTCTGAAAATACGATTGCCAAATTTACATTCTCATTTCAAAGCAAGTACGCTCCCCTCCCGCCCTCAAATATAGATGCAGCAACATCAACCATACCACCAGAGCAACAATAGCACAGTCTAAATAGAAATATGAAATTGGTGCAAAAGTAATTGCGTTTTTTGCCACTAAAAGTAATGGCAAAAACTGCAAATCCTTTTCACCAACCTAAATATTTCCATTTCTTTATCCCATTTCCCAATTCTGGTCCTAAGCCCCCCATAAGTTCCTCCAGACTCAATGCCCATTTTTAGCACCTTGCTGTCTACTATGTACCATGTATCGATCCACATCTCATTTTCTCTGCATTGACCCTAATTCCATCCATCTGCCATACACTTACTCCAGTCCCGAAGGATGGGCTCAGGAGCCCCAATGTGCTCCACCACACAGGTGTAGGTGTCCCCGTAAGAGGGGGTTAAGGCTAAATAGGAGAGGGTCTGGTACGTCCAGTCTCCATTGGGCTGGGCAGTCTTCTGGCCACTGCTGTGAGGGATGACAAGATTCCCGTTCTTCATCCACGTGATGGTCACATCTGCTGGATAGAAGCCCCACACATAGCAGGCCAGCATCACAGGCTCCCTCGTGTTAAAAGGAGTGGTTTGGGCTACTTGCACAGATGGTGGCCCTGCATAGGAGAAAAAACATCTTTAGGAAGGAGGGTGACATTCTGGCCTCTTCTCCAACCTGGTTTCTTTTTCTATCGCAACTCTTCATAGATTTCGCAACCCACTTCCCACCCCAGCCCCCCTGCCATGCTGCCCCTTGAAAGGGAATCGTTAGAATATATTCCTGCATTCCTCTTTCTTCTCTCGCATTCCTTCATTGCCCCTTTCTTTCTTTCCTCCTCCAGAGTTATGTTTGATTACAATTAGTAAAAACCAGATCTGAACTGCAAGCTGTTCTGGAAGTCATTGTATTATACTTCAAGTACGTAAGCTGGAAAGTATTTGAAATAAGTAAGCTAAGAGTAATCCAGAGTTGTACATTGGGTTTTTTTAAGGTGGAAAAGGAATTTTTCTCCAAATCTTGTTTAATACATTAATTTGCTAGTTAAAGCCTTTTCTCCTCACATAGTTTAAGGAAACAAGCCTAACTTAAGATTCACTCTTAAATTTGGAATGAATGTAGTCAAATTAATGAGATTGCTAATACTGCCATATTTTACTGATTTACTCTCCTAGGTGACCCTCTTGCTTGCCTCTATCTTGACATTTTTCAAACACAATCTTAAATAAAAATCCAAGAAATTATGAGTGGTACCAAGGGGCTTGCATATTTAACAAGCACCTCCTCCAGGCAATTCTGAGAAAGGTGGTTCAGAAACCACCCTTGAAACACACTATTCTGTACTGTGGAGAGCTTCAAGTTTACTTTTACAAACTTCAAGCCATTGTCAATGCAAGAGTTTAAGTGTGAGAAAAAACATGTGTCAGGATCCCCTAGGATTCGGAATATTCCCATGCCTAGGCCCACCTCAGATCTAGAACACCAAAATCTGGGATAAGAAGGCATGAACATCTTGGGTACCCATCCTGAGATACCCCAGCCTCTGCATAAGCTTCCCTCATGATTCCTCGCGGTTCAAACCTCACCTCCCCTTCTCTACTCCTGTTCCACTCAGGTCAGCCACCTTGTTCCCCTTGAGGTTCAATCCTCCCTCTTTCTACATTTCAGATCCACACATTTTCTCTTCTTTGCTGCTCAAATCTCAAACCCCTGGGCCACTGTGGGATCCTCCCTGGCCTGCCCTCCTAACTGCACTTCCTGGTAGCCCCTCTGCATCCCTCTTTGCTCACGTGTCCTGTGGGTCAGTGATCCCCAGAAGGGCTGGGTGTGTGTGGTACAATTCTGAAGCCCATTGCGCAAGCGCTGCATCAGGGTGTCCTGTTGGTTGAGGTAATGTGAGATGCCATTGGCCACGGGATTCAGCACCCCAAATTCACAAGGGACCATCTTGTTCTCCTCTGGATCCCAGCAGGTCAGCAGATCCTTGTTGAAGGAGATACAGTATGTGAAATCCTTTGCAGTCCCATCATCATCCAGTAGACAGGTGCTTTCCACATGGGCCACAAAGCCACCTAGAGGAGCCAGGGAAGGGAGAGCAGGTCAATGTCTTCTATTGGCCTGACAATAAATAAATAATAAATATACATAAATAATAAATATACATAACATATAGACATATATTTAGGAGCTCTGCACTGAGCTCTTAAAACCCTTGTAATTTCCTGAGTGATAGGGATGGTAGGTGCACTTTTGTTTTTGTTCTAATATTTTGTCTTTGACCCTGATTCCTGAGATAGAGTGCCTAATCGCTTAGAATTTCCTAGATAACAGGAGTGTCTTTTGTTCTAATGGGGTAACTCTTGGTGGGCTCCTAGAGGAGGGGCTGGTCACCAGAAAGACCAAGCCATGATTAGAAGCCTGGAACTTTTAGTCCCTTCCCCCATCCTCCCTGAAGGGGAAGGGGCTGGATTGAGTTAATAATCAGTCATGCTTATGTGATGAAGCCTCCATAAAAATCCCGGAACTGTGGAGTTCAGAGAACTTCTCAGTTGGTAAACACATCCACGTGCCAGGAGGTGAAGTACCCCAATTCTGTTGGGACAGAGCTCCTGTGATTGGGACCCTTCCACACCTGGTATTTCTTCATCTGGTTGTTCATTTGTATGCTTTAAAATATCCTTTGTTAAAGGATGCAAAATTACAATCTAGTGTTCTATACCACTGTGGGATGACTATCATTAACAATAATACATTATATCATTTCAAATCACTAGAAGAAGGATATTGAATGTTTCCAACACAAAGAAATGATAAATGAGATGATGGATATGCTAATTACTCTGATCTTATCACTGTACATTACATGTACTAAAATACCATTATCCACCCCAGGAATATGTATAATCATTATCAATTAAAATAAAATATCCCTTATAAAAGTCTACAATAGTAAGTAAACTTTTCCTGAGTTCCATAAGCCACTTTAGCAAATTATCAACCCCAAGGAGGGGGTCATGGGAACCTCTGATTTGTAGCCAAGTTGGACAGAAGATGTAGGTAACTCGGGAAGCTACTACTTGTGATTGGTGTCTGAAATGGAGGCGGCCTTATGGGACTGAGTCTTTAACCTTTGGAGTCTATGTTAACTCCAGTTAATGTCACAATGGAATTGAATTATAGGATATCCAGCTAATGTAGGATAATTGGTTGCTATGAGTTAAAAAAAAAAAAAAAAAAAAACCCACACAATTGGTCAAAGAAGTGTTGAGTGTGAGCATATAGAAGAAAAAAAGTTGATTTTTCTTATATTCAGCTGAGAACCTAAGCCTTGGTGACATCCAGTTAGTCTGGCACAGATTTCCTGCTCAGGGACCGTCTACTGACCAAGCTCATACCCTGAAGTTTCTGAAAGCCTGATTTGAGGGAGTTGATAGAAATAGTAGATAAGTTTTTAGATCCAGTCTCCTCTTTATGCAAGACTAAGCACAGGGATAGGAGTGGCCCCCCGAGATTATTTGCATATTTAAACATGACAATCTGCCCAGAACACAGACCTTCACTATGGCAAATTATTGAGAGAGAATAAGGGTCAAGAGAAAGAGTCAGCCTTGTACTGTGCTGGAGATATTAAATATTCAGTTTGCACATATTTGCAAAGCACTTGCTGCATGCAGGCACTGGGCTAGGAGCTGGGGATGCAGCAATAGATAAGATGAACAATGTCCTTGCCTATATTCCAGCAGGGAATATACACTGCACAGATAATTATACAGATTAATTACATTAAAATTGCTACAAAGATAAAGTACAAAGTGCTATAGGAATACATACCAGGGAGACAAACTATCCAGGGGGTCATATGCAATTACAAAACGGAACACCCTTATCCTGAAACAGGAGCAGGGGAAGGGAGAGTCCCCGGAAGAAGTGTCCTTACCTGCTCTTGTGCAGCCCAGGCTGAGCCCCAGCAGCAGCGGCAGGAATATGATCATGCTCTGCTCTGTAGAGATGCCGGGAGTTCAATCCCCTGGACCAGCTCTTCCAGGGTCCGTGGGTCCTCACCTGTCCCAGAAGCTCCAGCCTGGGTAGATGATCTCCAGACACTGAGCAGAATACTATATTGCCCGGGTCCCTTGATCCCCCCAAATGAGTGAAATGGGGATACCCAGCCCCAAGATATTAAACCTGTTCCTTCCAGCTCACGGGAGTCCAGTGTTCCAAACAGGGACAGATTGGCTAGGTAGGCGGGGACAGATGCAGAGACAAATCGCTGAGTGCCTCAGCCTAGCGTCATCAGTTACTAGGTAAACCTCATCCTGCCTTAGGCTTAGACAACAGGTCTCCTGTTCTCTCTTAATTCTTTTTCTGCGGAACAACCAGTAGATTTCCCTAGATTACTGGAGAGAATAATCGCAATATTCCCAGGATGTATGCAGCCTGGGCTGCCCACTGGTTTAACTTTTTCCTCTCAATGCTCTCCCAAAAGACCAGGACCAGATAACCTCTCCTATTCCTTACAGGGAGGTTACCCAAGAAGATAATTACAAAAACCTTTGTCTGTCCTGAGATGAGAGGACCCAGAGCCCTTCTGGGGCAGGTGGCAGAGGCAGGGCTGCTGAGAAGGAAGGAGGCACAGACAGAGTACAGAATTGTCTGGTCTCAAAGCAAGACTGCAGAATAAGGGAAGCAGCGCCACTTTAGAGATCAGGAATAGGGGCCTGGAAAATCCCTCCATGGGCCTCCATTGTTGCTTCTGTTCTAGCCAGTCAAGCTTCATTTCCTCCTTAGTTATAATAGCTGCTTTCTGGAGCCAGTAAACCATATCCTCCTACACTCTGAGCAATCTCACGGGGTAGACTGCAGGTTAACACCACTCAGACTCCTTGAAAAATAGCTGGTGACGGGTCAGTGCCCAGAGCTCACCTGCCTTCCCCCAAACTCTAAACACCCCTGTGTGTTTCCTCTACTGTACCCTGTTTCCTGGGGGCAGGTCCCTGCATTATGAAGCCACTAGGAAAATGAGATAAAGCTTTCCTACTTTTCTTCCCCTGAAAAGACAGATTTTGGTTTTTATTTTTTGAGAATACCAAGTAAGATTTTATATTTTATTTATTTTTAATTATTTTAACCTTTGTTTTAGGTTCAAGGGTACATGCGCAGGTTTGTTATATAGGTAAATTGTGTGTCATGGGGATTTGGCATGCAAATTTATTTCATCACCCGGGTAATAAGTATGGTATCTGATAGGCAGTGTTTTGATCCTCTCCCTCTTCCCAACCTCCACCCTCAAGTAGGGCCCAGTGTCTATTATTCCCTTTTTTGTGTGTCCATGTGTACTCAATGTTTATAAAAGTGAGAACATGTAGTATTTCATTTTCTGCTCCTGTGTTAGTTTGCCTAGGATAATGGCCCCCAGCTCCATCCACGATGCTGCAAAAGACGTGATCTTGTCTTTTTTTGTCTGTGTAGTATTCCATGGTGTATATGTACCACATTTTCTTTATACAGTCTACTGTTGGTGGGCATTTAGGTTGATTCCATGTCTTTGCTGTGATGGATACTGCTGCAGTGAACATTTATGTGCGTACGTCTTTATGGTAGAACAATTTATACTCCTTTGGGTATATGCCTAATAACGGGATTGCTGGGACGAATGGTATCTCTGCTTTAAGTTTCTTGAGAAATTGCCAAACTGCTTTCCTCAATGACTGAACTAATTTATGTTCCCACCAGCAGTGTATAAGCCTTGTGTTTTCTCTGCAACCTCTCCAACATTTATTTTTTAATAATAGCCATAATGAGATGGTATCTCACTGTGATTTTGATTTGCATTTTTCTAATCATTAGTAATGTTGAACATTTTTTCACATGCTTGTTGGTCACGTGTGTGTCTTGAAAAGGCAGATTTTATGTATTTGCATATTTATTTTTTCACGGCTTTTTTTAAAGAGTCTCACTCTGTTGCCTAGGCTGGAGTGCAGTGGAATGATCTCGGCTTACTGCAATCTCTGCCTCCTGGGTTCAGATGATTCTCATGCCTCAGCCACCCGAGCAGCTGGGGTTACAGGCATGTGCCACCACACCTGGTTAATTTTTGTAATTTTTTTTTTTTTTTTTTTAGTAGAGACGGGGTTTCACTATGTTGGCCAGGCTGGTCTTGAACTCCTGACCTCAAGTGATCCACCCACCTCAGCCTCCTAAAGTGCTAGGATTACAGGCATACATTGTGCCTGGCCTGAAAAAGCAGATTTTAAATGGCAATTCATTCTTCTATCCCATTGTGAACTATACAGTTGATGGATTTTCCATTACTAACTTGAAACTCTAAATTGGCTTCCTTCTGCTCCTCAGTAGGTTTCAGGGCTGCCTCTCCACACCTTAGTTTCTGAGGACTCTTGGATTTCATTAAATAGTGAGCTAAACAAAAGAAGATGTGGAGGGGTCCCCTTGACACCACACTTAGCTGCCCTCCCCCAAAGTCCCTGATCTCAGGAAAATCTAATACCTACAGAGAAAATGGTTAGAAAAAAATACATACAAAGATCATTACCAAAAACAAAAGGCTCCTCGTGTAACTAATTGAGATTAACTGAAGCTCTGCCATAGCTCCCAGCCACTGCCCCCACTCACCTTGATTATATACTCCAACTCTGCTAATGAACTGTCAAGTGTGTTGGAGTGGGCAGAATATGGGGTGGGGAGTGCATAATTTGTAGAGCTTCTACTTTAGAACAGATACAATGCTAGGTAGGTCCATTATATACTATCTCATCTCATCTTAAAAGACTTGTTGGCCAGATGTGGTGACTCACACCTGTAATCCCAGCACTTTGGGAGGCCAAGGCAGGCACATCGCCTGAGGTCAGAAGTTCGAGACCAGACTGGCAAACATGGTGAAACTCTGTCTCTATTAAAAATACAAAAATTAGCCGGGCATGGTGGCGCGTGCCTGTAATCCCAGCTACTCTGGAGGCTGAGGCGGGAGAATCGCTTGAACCTGGGAGGCAGAGGTTGCAGTGAGCTGAGATCGTGCCACTGCACTCCAGCCTGAGTGACAGAGTGAGACTCGTCTTAAAAAAAGAAAATCACACACACAAAAAACTTGTTAATTGTCCTCATTTCCCAGGTTGGAAAACAGGTCCAAAGATTCACACCCAAGGTCTAAAGGTTGTAACTCCTCTTCTTATACAGCTCTTACACATGCATGTGCGTGCACACACACACACACACACACACACTTGAGCATGCCCACACACTCACTACGTCCTGGAACTGGGATGGCTCAGATAAAGGGAGTCACTGAGGCCTCTGCTGAGAAAGGGAGAAAGAGAAGAGTCACAATCCATAACCCAGTTCACCCAAGTCTTATCTTTCCCGTCCTCAGAGTTCCTTCTGCTCTGCGAACCACCGTCCCTTCCACTTTCTCTTTTGACAAGTTTTAAAACTGAATTTTCCCCCGCGCCCCCCACTCCATACATTTCCCCCTCACATTCCTCCCCATCCTGTCCAGGTAAGCTGTTATCCTAACCTTATAGGAACCAAGTCCTGGGATCCTTTTCAATGTCTACAAAGCCTAGCCCTGGCAAGGGGGCACTGGCTGTGTGGTCCTGTGCCAGCACTGAACATGGCCATAGCCAGTAACAATGAGGCTGAATGTAGTTCCCTCTTATGTCTAGATCTCTGCTCCAGCAGTCAAAGGAGATGTGAAACCTTCTGTGAGGCCACAACAGGAGATGACAGGAGAAGATTTCACTTCTCTATTAATTCAAACACTGAGGGAGCTTTTTAGAATAAAGAAGGACAGAAAACCCAGACACCTGTGCTCAGCAGTGTTTTCCTTCCTCTCCTCCTCCCAGCCCTTCCATTTTTACAGATATAGCTCTGTCTTCCCACCTCCAGCCAATCCAAAATAACATCTCAATTGCTCTGTCCATTGTTGCTTTTTGTTAATTATTGATATAGCACCAGGACTGAAGAGGCATGGAGCCCCAACAGGGTTCCCACATGTTGCCTTTCTTTTACTGACTCTACACAACCACCCAAAGAGTGAGTCCTCTCCTTTCCCACTGCCTCTGCCCTTAGCCTGGCCACCACATGCCTGCAGTGGACTAGTCCCAGGGTTTGTGTGCAAAGCATTACTGGGAACATTCAGAATGAGAAGATATGGATTCTGCTCCCGTATCACTTTGCTTGTAGGTCAGTTGGGGAGTGAGAACAAACACTTTAAATAGTTTATATTAAAGCAAGTAAGCAATAAGAGAGCAATAAGGCCAGTGGTCTTAAAAAAGAAGAGAGAAATCACCATGGGCATAGTAGACAGGGAGTACTCTCAATCAAGAGGACCTGGAATGAGCCTTGAATACTGGGCTGGATTTGTGCTGGAGAGGAGGAAGGCAGTTGGCATCGTAGGTCTGGTGTATAGCTTCACAAGCTTGACAATGCTGTGAGGTGCCATCAGGGAGGAGGTGTCCTACGAGGAGCTTGGGGTAGCTAAAACAAAGACAAGCTACAATAACATCACTGGCACTGCACATTGGAGGAAGTCACAAATGCAATCTCTTGTGTTTTTCTGAGAGTATGGCCATAATAATAAATCTCTTCTAGGCACTTCCTAAAGTTGCTCCATGTCAGTTCTCAGGTTCCTCTTTGGGGCAGATGGTTTTAACTGAAGTCTCCATTTTATAAACACAAAATTGCTCAACCAGTTAATCATGCCTCATAGCATAAGACCACATTCGTGACTTCAGTGTCTTTTCAAAACTACACACACCTACATCCTGCCAAGATTATATTACTTGCCCAATCTGTCCAATCCCCACCCCACTCCTGCCATCTACGCCTTACCTCACCTCCGCCCACACATACACCCTCCTACCCTGTCAGGATTCACTGCTCTAGATCTGACCTTTGGATTATAGTTTCTGTAGCCAGTTCACCATCCTTCCATCCTACAGCCAAATTACTTGAACTACTAGGGGATAGTCTATCTGATTTGCCACCACAACTATTTTTCCTTTTTTATTTTTATTTTTTAACACCACAACTATTGAAGAATGCTATCTTCATCTTACCCATGAGAAAATGGAGGCAGAGGGAGGTTAAATGGTTGCTGAGGTTTACCCAGATACTAAGTAATAGAATCATTACTTGAACTCAGGATTTCTTACTTTAAATCCTGTATTGCTAATAATCAATTGGAAAATAACTGCAAATTGCCTTTTATAATAACAATAAAAACCATAGCATATTTATGAATTAACATATCAAATATAAGAATTTTAAGAAAAAAGAAAACTTTATTGACGTGCACAAAGACCTGAGAGGTGTAGAGATATACCATATTCATGGATAGGCCATGCTAACATAATGACAACCTCTCCCCACATCTCTAACCTAAATGCTACCCCAATTAAAGTAACAGTAGGATTTCAGGAGAATTTAACAAACTGATTATAAAATGTACATGGAAATATAGTCCAAGAGTATCTTAGAATATTTTGATAAAGAAAAGAAAAATAAGTTTTTTGGGAAGATGGTAAAGGAATGGAGACTAGTTCTACTAAATAGTAATACATATTAAAAAGCCAAAATCATCAAACAATGTGATACTGATTAGTAATGAGAGAAAAGCAAATTAAAACAACAAAATACCACTCTATACCCACCATGTTGCCAACATTTAAAAGTCAAATAATTACAAGTATTAGTGAGCATAAAGGGAAATGTGAACTATCTTGCTCTGTTGGTGAGAGTATAAACTGTTTATGATCCCTGAATTACAGAAATTATAAACTAGTTGGGTGAAAAAAAATTAACATAGGAAATAAAGCGGCATATCCCAATCCTTAGGTTGAGTGCTTTAAGTCTTGGAAGATTTCAGTAAAGAGAAATTAGGGGCAGGTTCATGGAATAAGTTGAACTGGAGTTGGACCTATGGAGTGGGTTAAGACAGGAACAAGATAAGCAGAATAAAGAAGGCATTCCTGTGAGAGGAAAGAGCCTGGGCAAATGCCCTAAACCAAAAACAGATATAATACCTCAAGAAAGAGTGAAGAAAAAAGATTCATTCAAGAACATCATTCCTGCTGGGAATAGTGAGTAATATTTTTTATTAGAAAAGGGGCACCAGACTAGAGAGGATACTGAGTGCTTCTAGAGTACTTAAGTAACAGTATCATAGAAGGTTTGTTCAGAGAGCATCTAATCTAAGCCCATCATTTTATAGATGAGGACTTTGAGGCCCAGAGAGGCGAAGTGACTTGTCTAAGGTCACACAGCATAATAAAACACTTTTAAAGCTTGCCTGACAGGAAATATCTAGATAAGTTGGAAAATAGAGAGCGAGAGAGAGAAATTAGGAAGAACTAGAAAGCACCATATCTAGAATTAGTAAAGTAAGAATAAAAAGAAAAACATCTAAAATGGAGAAAACACAATACTTGAAGCTAGTATTAAGGTGTATTTCAGAAAAGAGAAAGAAGTCTACGAGGCAACTAAGTTCTCCTCTGAAGATCAAGACAAGTAATGATAAGATTAGGTTACTGAGCACATTTTGTATGTGCCAAACACTATTGTAAGCATTCTATAGATATTAACTTATTTAAGCTTCACAGCATGAGGATATGCTGCCTTATTTCCTATATTAATTTTTTCACTCAACTAGTTTATAATTTCTGTAATTCAAGGGTCATAAACAGTTTACAATCCCACCAACAGACCAAGATATTAGAGTTCACCTTTCCCTTTATCCTCACCAATATTTATTTGACTTTCAAATGTTGGCAACATGGTGGTAAGGTGGACACCATTGTTATCATCATCCTTTTACACAAAATGATACCAAAGCACAAGTTAAGTAACTTGCTCAAGGGCTCACAGCTAAACGCTGACAGTTACAATTGAATCCCCAGCAGTCTGGTTCCAGAGCCCGTGCTTCTTAACCAGCACACATGATGCTGTTAGAAATGAGATGGTTCAGAGACAGTGCTAACTTCTCTTAGGGGGAATTCTTATTTTAGATTAGACTCTAATACAATGCCAAGAACAGAAACTCCCTCACCAAGTAATTGCCCTCTCGACTTTATTGCCACCCTGTCATCCTAAGCAACTCCCAGACCCTAAGGAATGCAAGAAAGAACGCACATGCAAAGCAATTTACCACCAGTGGTCATGTGCCGCCAGCTTTCATTATCTGCCCAGGACAGCACCTGTGCAGTTCTCCTTGGACAGTTCACTCAGGCCAAGGACAGATTGTCAGGAAAGACATGTGAATTCTTTGCCCTTCCAGGCTGTTTTCACTTCATGTTAGGGGCTTCATGATACTGTTTTCCTAGAACTGACATGACTGACTGGAATTGCACCTGGGGACTTACTCTACCCATCCCTGAGCTTCCGTTTCCCAGTTACAGTGAGGGTTGAAGGGAGTTATATGTTCCTCAGGGCAGCCTACACAAGACATAAACATTTTCACAAACAGTAAAATACTCACACACACACACACACACCCCACACAAGCAGCTTCCTTAACCATTTGGTAAGCAGATTATTAGAAAATAACTCTTCCTTCGTTTCTCACATATTTTGCACAAACCGATAGAAGGAAAAACATCATGTACCGCCGAGACCGGGGAATAAGAACTCAGCCGGCAAATTAGGGGTTTTCCCTATTTCCCTCCCTAACGAGGGCAAGCTGTGTTCAGGTTAAGGCATGCTGAATTTGAAATGACAACCCACTAAAGTTGAGCTATCCAGAAACAAATACTGTGAGTTAAGAAAGAAGCCACCCTGATATAAAGAAATGGAGATGATTTATTGTCTTGTGCAGGGAAGGGATGTGGTTGTGATAGGCAGGCCACTCTGGGATCCCTGGGATGCAAGCCCAGGGATAGCAGAGTCCCCAGGTGGGAAATCTACACACACACACCCCAGGGATGTCCCAGAGACTTCTTCTACCCTGAGAAGAAGAGATCCTGAGGAACCTGAGCATCCTCTGTTTGGATGGCCGAAGCTGTTGGCATCAAACTCTGGTCTGGAAGAATCAGTCTGGGGAGAGACAGGGATGGAGGAAAGGCATCAGGGGATTCCTCCTCCTCCTTCTCCTCCTCCTCCTCCTTCTCTACCTCCTCCTCCTCCTCTTCTTTCTCCTCCTCCTCCTCCTCCTTCTCCTCCTCCTTCTCCTCCTCCTCCTCCCCAAAGGCTTTGCTCGCCCTGCCTTCAGCATACCCTGCAGAGGTTGATCTCTCCTTGTTCCCAGATCATCTCCAAGCACCCTTCCTACAGCACCCCATGATTCCTTTTTTCACTCAAAGCCATTCTTATGACACATAACTGTATGTGTGTAACTGGGTCCCCAACTGGGAAGATGTGCTCCCATGGTGCTGGATACAGGCCCCCACACCCAAGAGCCTGAGGATCGCTATGTGTCCCCCCATGCCACAAAATAATGCTGACACATGCACACATGCACCACCGTATCTGGCTCCCACGGCTCACCCGCCCCCTCCAGATGACATACCACCTGAGCAAGGCTTCCGGAAGTAGATGATGAGAACAATGCCCACGATGATGCCCAGCACACCTAGACCAAAGGCCACGCCACACAGCACATCCTCCAGCAGATCTGAGGGTAGTGCGTTCTGGGGCACTGGAGGAAATAAGGAGCGGCTCAGCCTGGGGACCTAGTTAGTGAGCCTCCCTCCCAGGGGAATGACTTGGGTGTCTGGGATGACATGGGAGAAACTGAGGCATGGAAGATTGGGATGGGCTTAGGGTAGGAATGGACTAAACAAGGTACCAGTGGAGAAAGAAGACTCCTCCCATGGGTCTATCCCTTTTTGCCCCCAAAAGGACCAGACTTCCAGGGAGAAAGCCTCACCCCAATAGGCAATCGCTGTGTAGCGGTCAATTTCGTGAGTCACAATGCAGGAGAAAATGTCAGAAGATTCCGGTGTGATGTTTAAGTAAGAAAAGGCCTGGAAGCTGAGTCCATCGACAGCTGAGACAAAAGTAGGCCCAGATCCTTCCACAGGGACGGAATGATGCTGCCAGTTCACTGTCAGCATGGGTGGGAAGAGATTACTGACAAAACAGACCAACGTGTTGGGTTTGCCAAACTCCAGGGGCTTCAGCGTGAACACCTCAGCGATAGGAAACCCTGGTGGGGGAGAAAAAAGAGACTAGTTTAGACGGTATCTCTGTGTTTGGAGGGTACATGGCATATGGAGGGGAGGGCAGAGAAGAACACAGTGGGTCAGGCTTTGGGAGACAGAGATGAGGGAGGAGTTGGGCTCCCAAGGGAGGTCTTCTTCCAGGCAAGGACTGCAGCTAGACCTAGAAGCAGAGCCCGATCCAGGCTACTCTGGACCCCTCCACCATGACTTCCTTCAGCACTTCCTGTCTAGAGCTCACATTGACGTCTAACCATGCACTGTCTTCTCACTAAGACATAGTCACATCATCAGATATTTCCACTCTTCCCATCCATCTTGCTGGGCATAGCAGCACAAGTGTTAATATTCAGTAGGTATCAACTGGTACCTGTTGAATTCATCACATTCAATACATAGTTCTGAATGCCTACTACATGCTAGGTACTTCTGCCCACCAAAAAACACAGGGTGCAGACCAAGGCTGGTGGAAAAATTAAGGTGATGGAGAGAACCAGAAGGTATTTGAGATGGGGAGGTGGTATCAAGGGGAATTATTCAGTGTACAGATCAATGAGGTTAAGAATGCAGCCCTCCTCCCTTCACTCCCCAGAAAACTCCTGACCTCTGGACACCGGGATTTTCCCATCAAGTTGTGGCCCTATTTGCTGGATCATCATCTCGCAGAATGCTTTGTCAAATAAAATGGCAGGAGCATCTCCCTGTTCCTGAGCCCAATCAGCAAATTCAGGCAGGCGAGGCACTCGAGTGTTCTGGGAAAAGTCGAAGAAGAAAAGCTGGTCCTCGTCGTAGGCCTCAGAGAGTCCCATACTGGGACTCCCATCCTGGCAGTACACTGTGTGCAGGAACGTGTGGTTTTGCAGGTCATCTCGCCACACTGGAGTAGGAGCTGCAAAGGACATAGGGTGAGGTTCAGGGAGGTGGGAGCCTTCTCCTCCAACTTAAAAAACAGCAAGGTGGGGCTGGGCGCGGTGGCTCATGCCTGTAATCCCAGCACTTTGGGAGGCCAAGGCGGGCAGATCACGAGGTCAGGAGTTAGAGACCAGCCTGGCCAGCATGGTGAAACGCCGTCTCTACTAAAAATACAAAAAATTAGCTGAGCACAGTGGCAGGCGCCTGTTGTCCCAGCTACTTAGGAGGCTGAGGGAGGAGAACTGCTTGAACCAGGAAGGCAGAGGTTGCAGTGAGCTAAGATTAAGCCACTGCACTCCAGCCTGGGTGACAGAGTGAGACTCTGTCTCAAAACAAAAAACACCACCACCACCAAAAAAAAAAACAAGCAAGGCCTGCTTCAAGGAGCGTGGGCTGAGGTGAGACCCTTTCCCGTGTCTGTTATTTAGACTCCCCCTCCCAATGGGGGTGAAGAACATATTATAGCATCTCTCCAAGCTTCCCTGGCCTATAAAAAGGCCAGTTGTCTAAAGTTGGCAAAAGTAAAAAGAGTTCTACTGTCTAAAGTGACAGATTCAGTCCAGGCATGGTGGCTCATGCCTGTAATCTCGACACTTTGGAACGCTGAGGCAGGCAGATTGCTGGAGCCCAGGAGTTCAAGACCAACCTGGGCAACACAGCGAGACCCTGTCTCTACAAAAAATACAAAAACTTAGCCAGGTGTGGTGGCAAGCACCTGTGGTCTCAGCTACTCTGGAGGCTGAGGGGGGAGGATTGCTTGTATCTAGGAGGTTGGGGCTGTAGTGAGCCGTGATTGTGTCACTGGACTCCAGCCCAGGTGACAGAATGAGCCCGTCTCAAAAATATATATATATAAAGGCCGGGTGCAGTGGCTCAAGCTTGTAATCCCAGCACTTTGGGAGGCCAAGGCAGGTGGATCACCTGAGGTCAGGAGTTTGAGACTAGCCTGGCCAACATGATGAAACCCCATCTCTACTAAAAATACAAAAATCAGCCGGATGAGGTGGCATGCACCTGTAATCCCAGCTACTCGGGAGGCTGAGGCAGGAGAGTCTCTTGAACCCTGGAGGCAGTGGTTGCAGTGAGCCGAGATCGCGTCACTGCCCTCTAGCCTGGGTGACAGAGAGAGATTCTGCCTCAAAATAAGAAGAAGAAGAATTAATTAATCAAATAACAATTTTTAAAATGCATATATATAAAATAAAGTGACAGATTCAGAGTTACTCTGTTCGTTGTGTGTTTGTGGGCTGCACAAAGACACCTAGCCAAAGAAGCAAGTGGAAGCCTGCATTCTGCTCACCACGCCACACATCCTGGCATAGGGCTGTATCCTCCCAAAGATTCCTTTGTCTAATTCACACTAGGCCACTGTATTGACTAGAGAAGGCCATGGATGGGTTTCTCACTCTTAGAAGGGAAGGAGGAGGAATGGCTACAGCCTCCCCAAGCCATAGATGGGACTGCCTCCCACTACCCCCAGACACAAATGGTAAATTGCAAAACCAGTCTCCAGACATTTCTTCAGCCACTTCATTGGCACCAAGCCTCTCTGAAAATGTCTTCTGTTCCTTAACCTACCAGGCCTCCCAAAGACAGCACTGGGAGAAGTGACGCCATAACTGCATAAAATAATCCCTCTTCTTTGAAGCGCTTGGCAGGAATCGCTCAGCGAGCAGGAAACCTTTAACCCAATACCCAGAAAAACAGACATTTGGAGGAAGAGGGACCTTCCAGATTATTCTTCCATTCTGGGCCATCCTCTACAGAGAATGAAACTAAGAGACTTTTCAAGAATTACAAGATAAGTTAATGATAGAAAGCAGAGTAGAATCTTGAGTGGAGGAGTGAAAATAACATCCACTTTGTTCAAATCCCAGCTCTACCACTTTCCAATGTTGTGAACTTGCACAAATAACTCTGAGTCTCACTTTCTTCATTTGTAAAACGGAGAGAACAATCTCCACTTCAAGAGATTGTCTTAAATGGAACATGTAAAGCATCTCTGATATCGTTTACCAACCATACATAGTAGCTGTCTTTCCCCACTCCCCTACTGTTTCCACTGCCTCAAAAGACTTCCCACCACTCACAAAGCACAGCGCTTTTCCTCACAAACGCTGGGTGGGCTCTCTAGGTTCAGGATGGAAGTAAATGGGAGTACCATCTTACCTTCCGGGACGGCCCAGGAGTGGGGTAGCAGCCACAGAAGTGGTAGCATCTGTAGCAGCGCAGCTCCTTGGTTCTGTTCATGACCCATACCTTCTTGCCACACAGTAGGTAGGAGCTACCAACCCAGCCAACCCTTGCACTTCCCCAACTCCCTCCCCCAGAGGGTGGCCTTAGATCATGTTTTGCCAGATAATTTCCAATAGCTGCCCTTGTCATTTTGTCTAAACCAATCAGAGAAGTGTAGGGTTTAACATCATCAGTCACTGGGGAGACGCCTGGGGCTAGCAACCTCCTGAAGACTTGGCTGTTTGACCAGGGCAGAGTATGGCATGTAACTGGGCTGGGAAGCCCAGTGGAGGAATGTTGCTTCATGGTGGAGTTCCTTCTTTGGTTTCAAGCTGTCAGCCTCAGTCTGTAAGCCACCAGCTGCTCTTCAGAGCAGTGCCACCTCCTGGCAGAACACTGCAGTGGGGAACCGCGTCTTCCTGAAGTAAACTCCCAGGGCTCTTCAGATCCTGCCTTCTCCTCCCTCCTGGCTCTTCCTCTTTCTGAAAAAAAATCATTCTCCTTCAGGCATTAGCTCTAATTCATTTTGCAGAAATATACTGAAAATACAAGAAATGCTGGGTGTTGGGCCCAGGGCTAGAAATACAAAGATGAATAGGCATAGTCTGCCTTCAAACAGCTTAGAGTCTGGTGCTTGGAGAGGGGGCCAAGGGATAATTACACAACAATGTAACGTATTCAATAAGAATGTGCCAAGTGCTTTGTAATTTTATGAGGATGCAGTAATTTTACGAGGATGCGGAATAGGAGGAACATAATCAGGCAGGCTCCTAAGTCTTGAAGGAAAAAGAATTTGACCAGCAGAACATAAGGGAAGAGAAAAACATTCCAGGGCAAAGGGTAGGCAGAAGTACAAAGATCACAGGCATCCAGAGGTCCTCTTTGGAGACCCTGTGTACTCGCTGATATGAATGTTGTGAAGGTCACTTGTGTGTTCCTGTATAATAGGAGGTAATGGGGGGTAGAGGGATGTTGTGATGAGCTACAAATTCAGGCAAGGGCCAGATCACATGGGCCCTGCTACGCCACAAGGAGGAGCTTGCTTTTTACTTAGCAGATGATAGGGATATTAAAACTGGGGGATGACACAATCATTTTAGCATTTTGGAAAAAATGTTCTGATTGATATTTCAAACAATGAACCAGAGTTTTTAAAGAATTGAGGCAAAACTGCTGGGCAAGAGTCTATAGCATACCAAAATGAACATTTGCACATACACACACCACTCCTGTAGCAATACAGCAATAATTTAAATGACAGATGATAAGAGCCTGAATTAAGTCATAATTAGAGGAGGTGGAGGAGATAGAATATCAAGATAATTAGGAAGTAGAATCTAAAGGGTTTAGCTACTGATTACTTGTGGGAGTGAGAAGGTGGAGGAATCAAGGATATCTCAGATTTCCAGCGTGGGTGGCTGGGTGGGTGGTCAGGGATGGACGGAATTGAAGTAGGAAAGAATGCCATGGGAGCAGGTTTACAGAGAGAAAGAGCTTGATTTTGTACATGTTGAATTTGAAATGCCAGTGGAACAGCCAGCTAAAACTGCACGGGAGCACAGTGAGTCATGTGGGTATGGACCCCAGGTATGGTCTGAAGAGCCTGATTTGAGAGTCATCAGCACAAATGTCAAAGCAGAGGCCATGAATAAGATCACCCAAGTAAACTGTGCAGAAGGAGTGGGAAGTGAAACAAGGACAAAAGTATGCATGGGCTCAACCCCAAACTTCATACCAGTTATCCAGGATCCAGTCAGGAGCATTTAACTACTTTATGTGCTTCAGACTGAAAGAATTTAATATAGAGAATTGGTTACAAAGGTTTAAAAAAAAAAAAAAAAAGGAGCATCCTAGAAATGTAAATTTTAAAAAAAGATTGCTATCTGGAAATCAGAAGCTGCCATCATCCCTGAGCTGGAATCTGGAAATCTACTCATTGCCTTGTGAAAGACATTGTCATAGTCAGTTCCAATCTACTAAAAAGGTACCACCTCCTTCAAGGCTAGAATCCTTGAGAAGGTACTTCCTTTGCTCAGGAGGCTGGAGTCCTGAGTCTCCCATTCTTCCTGCTGCTACATCCACCAGCTATTCCCAGCAACTGTCACTCTGTTTAGAGGCTGAAGCAGGACGCTTCTCAGTTTCTCTTGCCTTCTGATCTCCCACCAGTGCCTCCTACTGGCAGAATCTAACAGGAAGCCAGATGTCCAGGAAGGCTGGGAAATACACACCTGGCTAATTCCTAAGCTGAGCAATTCAGAACACAGTAGAGGAGGGTGTGTGTGTCACTGAGACAAAAGATAATAACGAGTATACTGAAATACCCTGGTTTGTAAGAATCTGGTGGCATGAGGACCATCCAGAGCACTGAGAAAAGAACAAGGTAGAAGCAGATCAGAGAAATAAAAAAGAGGTGTGCCACAAAGGAGGGCAAGGTCAGCATTTCTAAATGCTACTCAAAAGTCAAGGGAGGATTGAAAAGTGTCCTTAGATTTGGTGATTATGAGATGGCTGACAAATTTATTGAGAGCAGTTTCAGTGTTGTAGTGGGAGTCGACTCCAGATTGTGGTGGGCTGAGAAGTAAGTGGGAGGTGAGGAAGAAACTGTCAGTGTATATGCTTCAAGTTTGTTAGACAAAAGAAAGAGAAAGACAGAAGGGGTGGGGGAAGAGGCAGTGAGAAAGTTCTCATGTGGCAATCAAGTAATCTGAGAAATTAATATATGTGAATATTGTCCATCAGTGTTTCTGAGACTTTCAAAATTCGTACTTTCCATCATTTTTTTTTTTCTTTTAGACAAAGTTTCCTTTGTTGCCCAGGCTGGAGTGCAGTGGCCACTTACAGGTGCAATCATAACTCACTCCAGTCTTGAACCCCTGAGTTCAAGCGATCCTCCCGCCTCAGCCTCCCAAGTAGCTGGGGACTACAGGCACATGCCACTGTGCCTGGCATCATATCCTCTTTTGATAAACAAGTAATAGTAGCAGTAATAGCCAAAAACAAAAACAACTCCATGACCTCCTAGATATTCTGGAACAGCCATGTGTATACATGTGTGTGTGTCTGTGTGGTGGAGGCAGCGTGCCAGGGAAGGACTAGGGTTTGGAAATCATTGTAACCTTCCAAAAACCAAAAGAACATTTCCCAGTATTCCAACATTCAGGGACTAACCCATCAGTGGTTCTGGCAGTGAGGAGATTCAGGCCCCTCGGGATAGTAGAAAAGAAGTTTATGAGACTACCAGTGGAGAGACATATGGGACACAGCCACCTAGAGTCCTAAATCAGGGGTTAGCAAACTTTTTCTGTAAAGGGCCAGATGGCAAATATTTTAGGCATTGTGGGCTATCCGATCTCTGTCATGAGTACTCAACTGTGGCACGAAAGCCTCCATGCACAATATGTAAATGAAGGAGCGTGGCTGTGTTCCTAGTTTCCTCCTAGCTTTTCCTCCCACTTCTTGAGCATCTCCTTCTCAGTCTCCTTCATAGACTCCTTCCTTTCAGCTACTCTTTAAATACTGGTGTTCCCTGGAGTTTGTCCTCAGCCCTCTTTTTATTTATGGACACTAAAATTCAAATTTCATGTAATTTTCATGTGTCACGAAATATTCTTCATTTGCTTTTTTTTTCCCAACCATTTAAAAATGTGAAGACCATTCTTAGCTTTTAGGCCATTTTAAAACAGGTGGTAGGCAAGATTGTGCTAAAAGCCCATAGGGTGCTGAATGATGCTCCACACATGTGGTCAGAATTGATATATAAACCCACCCTTCAAAGAAGAACCTCAGTCCCCTTATTATTGGATTGGCAATCAGTTAACAAACATTTTGTGCCAGTTACACCAGTCTATTTGGAAGGAGATCTGGGGAAGAACAGGAGAAAGTAGGCTGGGTGGAAGGGCATAGCAATAGGTACAACAGACACTGCAATTTCTCTGGGTGAGAGGAACAAGGCAGAGGGGTCCAAATTCTCCATAGGGAGCACAGTGTAGACAAGACCAAGGTGAGGAGAAACATAACCATCCCTCACCAAGACTATGGTGAGTGGTGGTTAACTCCATTCACCCCTTCTATAATCGCAGTTTAAATGGTAACAAGTTCAAACATTTATAACTACTCTTCTTTCTATGTAATCCTTCCCCACCAGGACCTCCCAATTACCTCCATCATAAGTATCTCAGGAATAGTCTCTCATCAGTTTGGAAAGTGATAATTGTGGGCAAGAGATGAGCAAGGCAGCCAGTTCTGCCTTGTAGTAGTTCACTGTCTACTTTGTCATTAGCTATGAATGCCTCTGAAAATAATGGCACAGCCCTGGTAAATCCAGGAGGCTCTGGTTTTCTAACACTCAGCTCTGCTATCCCTTTCTAGCATTTAAAAATGGACTCTCTTTGGCCGGGCGCAGTGGCTCACGCCTGTAATCCCAGCACTTTGGGAGGTGAGGCGGGTGGATCATGAGGTCAGTGGTGAAACCCCATCTCTACTAAAAATACAAAAAAAAAAAAAAAAAAATTAGCCAGGCGTGGTGGAGGATGCCCGTAACCCCAGCTACTCGGGAGGCTGAGGCAGGAGAATCGGTTGAACCCGGGAGGCGGAGGTTGCAGTGAGCCGAGATCGTGCCATTGCACTCCAGCCTGGGTGACAGAGCAAGACTCCGTCTCAAAATAGAATAGAATAAAATAAAATAAAATAAAATAAGACTCTATTTTTCCCCCTAGCAGAGTCAAATTTCTTGGAAAAGTCATGGGCAACTGTGGCCCGGCTCTCATATTTGCCATTTAATCTTTTAACTCTCAACAATGCAATTGTTCACCAATACTTTTGTGTTGCCAAATCAAATGAACTACAGTCTCTGCAACATTTGACACTGTTGGCCATACCCTATCTCCTAAATTGGTCAAATTTTTGGCATCCCTGATGGCACTCTCTCCTAGTTTTTCCTCCTACTTTTCTGGCATCCCCTTTTCAGTCCCTGTGGGACTCCTTTCTTTCAGCAACCCTTTAAGTACTGGTATTCCCTGGAGTTTTGTCCTCAACCTTTACTCTTCTTACACTATACACTTGCCCTGGATGATCTCATTTACTCCCACATGCCTTCAGTTACCACCCATTTGCTAATGTTTTCCAAGCTTACCTCTTCAGCTCAGATCTTACTGAGTTCCACACTACCCATATCCCAACCGCTTCTGGTCAAATTCACTTGGATGCTATGCAACAGCAGTTCTTAAACTGTATTCTTCACAAGATAATAGCGTTCCTCAAGAAATAAAAAAAGTAAGTTTGATGATAGCAATCATTTATTTTTGAATTTATTTTCACATAGACATAATGCAACATCAAACACATTTATATTTTTATTATGCAACAATTTATTATATTTAATAAGTCTATTTTATTTGCAAGCAATAGAAACCAATTCTGGCCAACTTAAATTTTAAAAACGAGGATTTATAGGAAAGATACTGATCTAACTCATGAAATGAAAGTAATAGTTGAATAAGCTAGCCTCAGGTAGAATAGCCACAGGGACCTTAGAAGCAGGAGTTGAGTTGCCATTAATATGCTCACCTGCAAAGGCCTCCTGCCTCTTTATCTTTCATGTTTTGCTTTGCTGGGAGAGACTCTCTGACTGGCTCAGCTTGTATTAGGTGTGTACCACTGGATTCATTGGTTGTGGCCAGGTACAGTATTACCCCTATGGATTAGAGCTATTCCTAGAGAAGGGAGAATCGTATGAAAAGTAACCACCTCGGCCGGGCGCGGTGGCTCAAGCCTGTAATCCCAGCACTTTGGGAGGCCGAGACGGGCGGATCACGAGGTCAGGAGATCCAGACCATTCTAGCTAACACGGTGAAACCCCGTCTCTACTAAAAAATACAAAAAACTAGCCGGGCATGGTGGCGGGCGCCTGTAGTCCCAGCTACTCGGGAGGCTGAGGCAGGAGAATGGCGTAAACCCGGAAGGCGGAGCTTGCAGTGAGCTGAGATCCGGCCACTGCATTTCAGCCCGGGCGACAGAGCGAGACTCCGTCTCAAAAAAAAAAAAAAAAAAAAAAAAAAAAGAAAAGAAAAGTAACCACCTCAATACAGCTATTTTCAACATATGGCATCTCAGACAATTGTATGAGATCATCTGAGGCATAAACATAAGGTTAAATCTGTGTATTAACGCTCAAACAGCATTTCCTAACTACTTAGGTGACATTTGTCATCTACTTGATGATCTCTGGTCTGTCACTTGTCTTACCACATATTCAAATTACATTTATCATATGATTCAATATTGATTTATTAATTTAAAATTATATATTCCACTAATTTCCTTTGAATCTGACTGAAGAGTTTTTAAAATTTTACTCTGAAAAGCTCCAAGCACACACAGAAGAGAAAAATCTAATAAACTCCAACGTACTCTCATGAATTTCAACATTTTTCAACATTTACCATTCTTCCATTCATGTTTCATCTGTTGTTCTGCATTTTTTGGAGTATTTTAAAGAAATTCTGCCATTACATTTCACCAGAAAATATTTTTAGGCATATCTATAATAGATAATAACCTTTCTCTTAACATAACTATAATGCCATCACCACAACCAACAAAATTAAAAGTGACTTAACTTCATTTAACCCAATCTGTTCATTTCTCCTAATTATCTCCAAAATGTCTAAGAGAATGAAGTTTTAAATGAAAAGTAGTATCTTATAATTTTAAAACTGTGCCATTAGTTTAAAAAAATTGGTGAGTTTTCTATTTTATATTATGTTTCATAAATCTACTGATGGCTCAATAATGAATTCTAATTAGGTATTCCATAGGCAAATAAAGTTAGGAATTGCTACTCTGAATATATCTCCATCGCAAGATTACAAGAGTACATTCCCTTCCCAATATATTCCAACTCCTCTCCTATATTTAGGACTTCAGTGAATAACAAGATGTCCACCTGAGCTACAAACGTGGGTCATCCTTGACAACCCCATCTTCTTCAAACCTTCCCATTCAATTGTCCTAAGAATTCTAATAGCTCTTGAACCTTCCTTTCTTTTCTTTCCATTCCCACTGGTCAGGCCTTCAATGGTTGGTTTTCACTGGATTATTGCAACTTTCTTATAATTGGTCTCTCTCTCTCCAATCTTATTATTTTCCACAGTGCTGCCAGAAGGATATTTTTATTATGCTTAGTTGATCATATTATACTTCTGCATGAAAACCCTCCATGATTCTTAATGATCTACTTTCCTTGTCATGACCCTTAATGACCTGAAGTCTACTTACCTACTTCTATATGTCCTTTCAGGTGAAATCTCGCTCCTCTCAGGAAGCCTTCCTTGAACCCAGAGTTGAGATTAATCGCCTCTTCAGGACGTTTCCAAAGCACCCTGTGTTACACCGTTTTAATTGTATTATTCTCTTCCATTTATGTCTGTTTCATAGTCACCTCATTTCTACTGCAAGGACCTTAGGGGAGGGTGTACTCTCTCTCTATATATATAATGGATAGTAGATATATATATATATAGTGGATATATATAGAGTGGTTATATATATATAGTGGATATATATATATATATATGTATCTATATCCACCACCAAGTGACCTTTCACTCGATGAACAAATGGGCTACCAGTCTCTGAAGGTGCTGAACTGAGAATGGAAGAGCCTGCGGGTGATAGTGATGGATTGTCCCTTCTAACACAGATGTTTCAAAGGTAAATCTTGTCATCTTATCAGGCTTATCTATGAGCCATTCTTTTTTTTCTTTTTTTTTTTGAGACAGAGTCTCACTCTGTTGTCCAGGCTGGAGTGCAGTGGTGTGATCTCTGCTCACTGCAACCTCTGCCTCCCGGGTTCAAGTGATTCTCCTCCTGCCTCAGCTCTGGAGTATCTGGGACTACAGGCGTGTGCCACCACACTCGGCTAATTTATTTTTTATTTATTTTTTTAATTTTTAGTAGAGATGGGGTTTCACCGTGTTAGCCAGGATAATCTTGATCTCCCGACCTCGTGATCCACCTGACTCGGCCTCCCTAAGTGCTTTGATTACAGGCTTGAGCGACCGCACCCAGTTTCTATGAGCCATTCTACACCTCCACAGCCTTCCCTATGTACTCTACTACCCTTCCAATTCCATTCTAGGTCCTTCCCAAGCTCCTTGCCAACTACCGTTTTCTTCCTACTCCCTGCCACCTCCTGTTTGAGAGAGCAAACCTAGCCATCCAGCTCCCACATTTATTCTTATTTCTACCTCAGTGTATTTCTCCATACCCATATTCATCCTTCCCTTTTAGTGACATTACTATGATGCAGTAATTTTTACAACTACTCTACAAGGTTATAATGTATTATCTCCATTATATAAACAAGAAAACTGCGACTCAGAAAAGTTCATTTATTTAGCAAATATTTATTGGCCACCTTCTATGTGTCTAGCAGTATGCTGTGTAACAGATACCTGCCATCATCACACTTAAAGTCTAACGAAAATAGACATTAAACAAGTAAACATACAAATCTATAAACTAAAAGTTCCACATACACACAAAAAAACTTCTTAGAATTGATAAATTCAGTAAAGTTGCAGGATATAAAATTATCATATAAAAATTAATGATGCTTCTGGATACAAACAGTAAACTAGTGAAAAAAGAAATCAAAGAAAGTAATCCCATTTACAATAGCTACAACACCCCTCCACCACCAAAAAAAAACACAAAATAAAATATCTAGAATAAACCAAGGAGGTGAAAGATCTCTACACGGAAAACTATGAGACACTGAGGAAAGAAACTGAAGAGGTCACACAAAAAAATGGAAAGACATCCTATGTCTTTGGAAGAATTTGTATTGTGAAAATGACTGTACTACCAAAATCAATCTACAGATTTGTTGCAATTCCTACCAAAATACAAAGTCGTTCTTTGCAGAAAGAGAAAAAACAAACCTAAAATTAATATGGAACCACAGAAGACACAAATAGTCAAGGTAATCCTGAACAAAAAGAACAAAGCTATAGGCATCATGCCAACTGACTTCAAAATATACTAAAAGCTACAGTAACTAAAAGAGCATGGTACTGGCATAAAAACAGATACATAGACCAACAGAACCAAACAAAGAACCCAGAAATAATAGATCCACATCTTAACAGCCAACTGATTTTCAACAAAGGTACCAAGATATTCAATGGGAAAAGGACACACTCTTCATTAAATGGTACTGGGAAAACTGAATAACAATATGCAGAAAAATACAACTAGACCCCTATCTCTCATCAAATACAAAAATTAAATCAAAATGGATTAAAAACTTAAATGTAAGACCTGAAACTATAAAAATTACTGTAGGAAAATACTGGGGAAATGCTTAAGATTTTCAGCAAACATTTTTTGGTTAAAGACTTCAAAAGAACAAGCAAGAAAGCAAAAATAGACAAACGGAATTACATCGAGCTAAAAGGCTTCTGCCACAGCAAAGGAAACAACAGAGTGAAGAGACAACCTTCAGAATGGGAAAAAATATGTGCAAACTATCCATTTGATAAGGGATTAATAACTAGAATATATATCAACAGAGTGAAGAGACAACCTTCAGAATGGGAAAAAAATATGTGTAAACTATCCATCTGATAAGGGATTAATAACCACAATATATAAGGAACTCAAATTCAACAGCAAAAATCCTCCAGATAATCTTCTATTTGAAAATGGGCAAAGATCTGAATAGACCTTTCTCAAAAGACATACAAATGGCCTACAGGCATATGAAAAAATTGTCAACATCACTAATCATAAGGGAAATGCAACTCAAAACCACAATGAGATATCATCTGAATCTACTTAAATTGGCTATTAACAAAAAGACACAGATGAGATACTGATGACGATGCAGAGAAAGGGGAATGCTCATATACTGATGGTAGAAATGTAAATTAACATAGCCACTATGGAAAACAGCATAAAGATTCCTCAAACAACTAAAAATAGATCTACTATATGATTCAGCAATCCCACTGCTGGGTATATAGCCAAAAGAAAGGAAATCAATATATCAGAGATGTGTACATGTCCATGTTTATTGCAGCACTACCCACAGTAGCCAAGACATGGAATCAATCTAAGAGTCTATTAAGAAAAGACTGGATAAAGAAAATGTGGTGTATATATATACAATGGATACTATTCAACCATAAAAGAGAATGAAATCCTGTCATTTCCAGCAACATGGATGGAACTGGAAGTCATTATGTTAATGAAATAAGTCAGGCACAGAAAGAAAAATATCACATGTTCTCATATGTGGGAGCTAAAAAAGTTGATCTTACGGAGGTAGAGGGTAGAATGATGGTTACCAGAGGCTGGGAAAGGGTGGAGGTGGAAGAGGGATGAAGAGAGATTCATTAATGGTTAAAAAAATATAGTTAAAATGAAGGAATAAATTCTATAGTGTTTGATAGCACAGCTGGGTGACTACAGTTAACATTAATTTACTGTATATTTCAAAATAGCTAGAAGAGTAGATTTGAAATGCTCCCAACAGAAGGAAATAATAAATGTTTGAGGTGATGGATATCCTAATTATCCTGATTTGATCATTACACATCATATGCATGTATCAAAATATCACATGTACCCCCTAAATATGTACAATTATTATGTATCATTAACAAATTTTTAAAAGAAAAAGAATTCAGAGGTCCATAAACTTGGATGGAATAAAAAAAGTCAACTTTATTTTCAAAAAACTCTCATTGAAATTTAATTTTAAGAATGTAGAAAATAAATCTTTGCAGTACCAGCCAGCAGCTGTAACACTGTCATCAATAGAAAACACCATCAATTAATATTTTCATATCACATTATAGTTGTTACAGACATCTTAAAATATCACTTATAATTTTGGGAGTTGTTAAACTTGCCAATAAATCATGCTTTTTAATGTATTAATAAAGAAACACTGTATTGTATTAATACAGAAACACATAGTACTAGATCACACATTTCTTTAAATATAGTAGTGCCCCCCACATAGCACCAAATGTAATTACACGGTTTCTCCTATCCATAGACATACCTATGATAAAGCTTAATTTATAAATTAGGCACAGGAAGAGATTAACAATAGGACAATTATACTGTAATAAAAATTATGTGAATATGGTCTTTCTGTCTTATACACAAAGTATCTTATTGTACTTATTTTCAGACAAGGTTGACTTTGGGTAACTGAAATCACAGAAAGTGAAACTGCAGTTAAGTGGGGACCACTGTATTTTAATAACTATAGTTTATATTTTATTTTATGCATTTACAAATATCATCAGACAAGATCCAAAGGCTTCACCAAACTGCCAAAAAAGCTAATGGCACATAAAAAGCTTAAGGAGTCCTGATTTAATCAGTCATTCAATAAACATGAAATCCTTCCTGGAACCATCTCCTGTTCTAGCTTCCTTACATTATATTGCTCTGCTGCTTCTTGTTTGAGATCTTCCACTGGTTCCACTTCCTATTCTTGCTCCCTATATGAAGATGTAACCCAAAGCTCAATCCTTCACCCTAAATTGTTTTTATACCCGCTCCTATATAAACCTCGGCTACCTTCACGGTTGATTCAAACATCACCTCAAAGGTGACTCTCAAATCTACTCTTCCTAATCTTTTTTTATCTAACTTCAATCTTGGATCTTAAACTCCCTGTTGTGCCTAGTAAACAGAATAATATACCACCCAGAGTCAGCTGGGTTCAAATCCCAGTTCTGCTACTTACTAAAAGTGTGACCTTAGGTAAATACTATCTGCTATGGTTTGAATCTCCCCTCCAAAACTCTTGTTGAAAATTAACAGCCTTGGCCGGGCGCGGTGGCTCAAGCCTGTAATCCCAGCACTTTGGGAGACCGTGAGACGGGCGGATCACGAGGTCAGGAGATCGAGACCATCCTGTTAACACGTGTGAAACCCTCGCTCACTAAAAAATACAAAAAACCTAGCCGCTGCAGTGCCTTCCTGTAGTCCCAGCTACTCGGGAGGCTGAGGCAGGAGAATGATGTGAACCCGCAGGGCGGAGCTTGCAGTGAGCTGAGATCCGTGGCCATTGCACTCCAGCCTGGTGACAGAGCCAGACTCCGCCAAAAAAAAAAAAAAAAAAAAAAAAAGAAAAATTAACAGCCATTTTGACAGTTTTAACTGGGACCTTTAAGAGTTACCAGTCATGAGGGCTCTGCTCTCATGGATTAATGCTACTAATGTAGGTACGGGTTCCCATTTAAAAGGGTGCGTTCTGAGGCGGGGCATGGTGGCTCATGCCTGTAATCCCAGCACTTTGGGAGGCCGAGGCAGGCGGATCACGAGGTCAGGAGATCCAGATCATCCTGGCTAACACGATGAAACCCTGTCCCTACTAAAAATACAAAAAATTAGCTGGGCATGGTAGGCACCCATAGTCCCAGCTACTTGGGAGGCTGAGGCAGAGCTTGCAGTGAGCCGAGATCGCGCCACTGCACACTGCACTGCAGCCTGGGCAACAGAGCGAGACTCTGTCTCAAAAAAAATAAAATAAAATAAAAAGTAAAATAACAAACAAACAAAGGGTATGTTCTGGCCCCTATTCTCTCTCTATCTCGTGCTTGTTTGCCCTTCTGCCGTGGGATGATGCAGCACAAGGCTCTCACTAGGTGCCAATGCCATGCTCTTGGACTTCCAAGCATCTGGAACTGAGTCAAATAAACTACTGTTTATAAATTACCCAGTCTGTGAGTATTCTGTGATAGCATCAGAAAACAGACTAACCCGTCCTTTGCTTCTGTTGTTTCATTTGAAAACTGAGGGTGATAATATTAGTATTGACTTTACAGGGTTATAAGGATTAAAAGAGTTAATACACGTAAAGTACTCATCGCAGTACCCGACACATTTTAACTACTCAATAAATGTTTTGTATCACCAATCACCTCTCTTTCTGACCCCCTGACATTTTAATTTGATGTTTATTAACATGGACAGTGCCAGCCACTGGAAGACAGTTCCTATCTAACAACATAACTCTGATCAAGTCATTACTCAAAAAATTTCAGTGGTTCCCCACTGGTTCCAAACTTAACAGCACCGGAAACCTTCCATAATGTGTTCTCCAATATAAATTTACCTCCCATTTTCTCTTCTCCTGCTCTACTTCTTGTAGCTTATGTTCTGGCCAGATTGGACTAGACTACCCTCTGTGACAATAACCTGTGCTGTTCTACTTCTGTCTTTCCTCACATAATTCTAATGTCTCAGATATGTCTGAAGGCAATAATTTTGTCTATGATTCTTCCCCTATACATGGCACCCCATAAAACATACACATTTCAATTTTACCTAAGTCACATACTTACTTACACATCAATTCACCTCAATATTTGCTCAACTTGTGAGAAGCTAATATTGGCCAGATACTATGCTAGGACCTGGCGATACTAAAAAAAAAAAAAAAAAAAAAAAAGCAAAGCAAGAAAAATACATCATGGCCCTGCTCTCAAAATCAAGGCCTAGTACTGGAGAGAAACATGTAATCACATAAATGCCATTCACTGTGGAAAGTAAAATCCTAAGGGTAAGGGACACCAAAAAATGAGCAGTCAGCTCAACTTCAACGATAACAGAGATGTTTTCAGAGATGTTATTTAGGCTTACATAGATTGGGGAAAAGTCTACTCCATAAAAAAAGTGCATATGTGTAAAACACAGAGGCATGAAACAAAATGATGCGTCTGGGAAACAGTTCAATACAGCTGGAATATAGGGCCCAGGAGGAAGTGGTTAGACATGAGGCTGGAAAGCTAGGCAGACTGTTCTGGCAAACACAGGAATTTGGACTTCATCACATAGCCAATAAGGAATTAACATAGAGTTTAAAAGAGAGCTATGGCCAGGGCTATATTTTGGAAAGCTTTCTCCTGGCAGTATTGTGGCCGAGGCAGAGAGGAAAGTCTAAAGCAGCACTGTCCAATAGAACTTCTTGCAATGAGGCTGGGCGCAGTGGCTCACACCTATAATCCCAGCACTTTGGGACGCCGAGGTGGGCGGATCACGAGGTCAGGAATTTGAGACTGGCCCGGCCAACATGGTGAAACCCCGTCTCTACTAAAAATACAGACATTAGCTGGGTGTGCTGGTGGGCGCCTGTAATCCCAGCTACTTGGGAGGTTGAGGCAGAATTGCTTGAACCCGGGAGGCAGAGGTTGTAGTAAGCCAAGACCGCGCCACTGCACTCCATCCTGGGCGACAGAGCAAGGCTCCGACTCCGTATCAGGAAAAAAAAAAACTACTTGCAATGACACAAATGTTCAATAATCTGTGCTTTCCCATATGACAGCCACTACTCACATGTGGCAACTGAGAACTTAAAATGTGGCTAGTATATTGAGACACTAAATTTAAAATTGTATTAATTTAAATCCAAATAGCCATGTGTCTAGGAGATAATTTAGGAGACTGTTCGTACAGCTCAGGTGATAGAACTAGGACAGAAGGGTGAGTTGATGCATAGTTAAGAGGCAAAATTGAGTCTGTAAGGGTATGAGAAAAGGAAATCAACAACAGGCTCCCAGATTATAGGCTTTGGGGTTTAATAGCCGCCATTACTCGGGATAACAGAAGAGAAAGAGCAGGTCTGGAGTGTATAGAGATTGCATCAATTTTGAACATATTGGTGTCTGAGAGTTATCCAAGTGGGAATATTTAGTAGGAAGTTTAGCTTAAAGAGCTGTGTGAACTAAAGATTCAGACTTGAGAGGCTTTGAGCCATGGAGTCAGATTACTTAGAGAAGTTGAACAGAATTAGAAGCAAACAAGAATCACGGCAAACATCAACACATAAAAAGGGGCTAAGGAAGAAAAATCCACTGAGACTGGAGAGGAACAGTTAGACAAATAGAAAAAGAAACAAGTGAGAGTGGTCATACAAGTCAACGGTAGAGAGAATGTCAGGAAGGAAACATGATCAAATGTCTAATGCCTCAGAGGTCAAATAAGGTGAGAATTGTAAAGTGCTTCCTGACTTTGCCACTTAGGAGGTTCTTGGTGACATGTGCCAGAAAAGTTTTGGTGATAGCAGCCTGACAGAGGTAGCTTGAGGAGTGGGGATGGGGAGAGAGAGGGTGACAAAGAATTGAGATAGTAAGGATAATTTCAATTTCAGGTCTTGGCTGTGCAAGGGAGCTGAGAGAAATGAGTCTCTAAGAGGGCAGGTGATTGAGAGGGTTGTTCTCTTTTTGTCAGCAGGAAACCGAGAGAAAAGTTAAAAAGGTCAAAGGGCGGAGAAAGGAAGAGAGCCTTCGGGTAACAGAGAAGGTTGACCAGGTCAATAGTAAAGGATTTCCTTAAACCGAAGGGAGGACCTCTAGTGAAATGATAAAGGAATACACACTTGACCCAGTTTGCAGGTGGGAAATGGGAAGCCAGGAGCTCTGCAAGTTGGCCTTTCTGTTCTGTGAGGTGCCATCTGTCGGTGAGGAGAGATTAGGGTCTGCAGCGTGAAAATCTAGACCGTACTCTGGGTAATCAAGGGAGAGGTTATCGGCTAATGACAAAGGCTTACTTTTTAGCTGGCAACTGAATCACCATAACATTTTATGTTACCAATTCCAAAATTTTGGGGGGATTCACTCAAGATTGAGAGAGTAGAGGTCGTACCTTTAAGAGTATAAGAGGTTTAAACGGTACACTACGAGATAGAGAAGGAAAAGTGATCAGCTGGTAAATATCGTACAAGATAGAGCAGTCCAGGGACTCACAGGTCTCACTAAAGAAAAGTCTAGCGTAGGTTCATGGCACGGAGGAATTGTAAGGCTGCCTAAGACTAAAGCCGAATACGAAGTCCATGTCTGCGGTCCGCACCTCATCTCTCCGCGCGACAGGCGCGACGAGGGCGACAAACGCCCTGTCCAGTGGTCGCACCGCACGACACCAGGAAAGGGGCCCCTCTCTGCAGACCCTCATATCTCCAGGTCCAGGCCCCATTCTCCTCCGCTGACAACAGCTTCCTGGCGCGCGCTTCCGCTGGTTTCAGGCCAAGACCAGCCAAGGTGCACCTTACACCCACCTAGAAGGAAACAAGCCTGGTCGCCTGCGGCTACCCAGCTAGGCCACGGTAGTGGGGGAGGGGGCGCTGAGGCAGGCGGTCGGCGCCAGGGCGCCGGCTCCCCCCACAACCAAATGCGCGCGCTCCGAGCCCCGCTGCCGGAGCTGCGATTCCGGCCCGGACGCCTGCGCACTACGGCTCTCCCCGCCGCCTCTGGCACTCCTTTCCCCTCCCCCAGTCAGGGCGCACCCTTGCGCCTGCGCTGTGCGTGTTCCTGGTCTGCGGCAGCCATGCTGAACCCGTATGGAGAGGCGAGTGGGGGGGACAGAGTCGAGGACGGCGGGATAGGAAGCTGGGGATATGGACAAGCAGCAGCATTATAGCGCTCTGGGTTTCGGGACACAGGCCTGGGCCATGCGGCCCCCTTGGCCCCTTGCGCGACCCCCAGGAACATTCGGAAAACTAGTCCTCGTGGCTTGGGGGGGGGCAGCGGGCACGTGACCCCCGTCAGCCAATCTGGGCGCTGCTGACGTGGCCGCGCGGCCCCGGTGCTTTCCCCACCCCCCAGCCCGTTCGGGAAGGGAGGGGCTGGGGGCTACGCCCCCTCCCCCAACACGGCTTCGTTTTCCGGGGGGGGTTGACACCCCGGATTACATACCCCGTACCAAGCCGAGGGCAACTTTGGAGGCCCCCTGGAAGGCTTTAGGATCCAGGTGAGAAGGGGCCCTTGTGGGGCGGAGATGTTGTCAGTCAAGTGCTTAGCCAATGGTGGGGAGTCCGGGAGGGGGATTCTTGGGGTTCAGAAAAGAATGCTGAGAGTGGGAAGATTTGTCTTTCAAACCTTTTACAGCCAATGGGAGCGTAGAGGGGGGCGAGCGGGAGAGGGCCACTGGGGGGGGGGGATGGGAATGGCCAGCCTCATGCCTCCATACCAATTGGAGGGCAAAAGGGTTAGGGGGCGGTGTGGCCCCCCCATTCCATTCGTCCCCTGGGGGCACAGCAGCCGGGAGCCAGGTGAGAAGGGATCCATCGGCGGCCGAGGGGGGGTGACCTGGCGGTGGGCTGAGGAGTGGTGGCTGTGGCCCCTACCCGTGGATGTGAATGCTTTAGGAGTTGGCCACCCAGGCTGTGAACTGAGGTTGTTCCCAGGCGCCAACTTCTTTTCTCCCCAGAGCCTCTGGAGGGAGCATTGCTGTGCGCCCTTTGTGTTGGCGGTAGGGGAGCTCCAGTGGTCACACTGCAGGCTGGAGGTTACGCTTCGAGTCGCTTACCGAATTTGTGTGCATTCACGTGGACACGGCCTGTGGGGCCTTTTGCCCCTGTAGGATCTTTACTGAGCACGTGTCTACTCCAGGCTGGGGGTCTCACTTGAGGTCTGCTTAGGAACAGAAACCAGGCCCAAGGTGGGTGCTGGCAGTAGGGGGTCTAGAAAGCGTGGTCTGAGATGCGAGGGAGGCTCGGGACCTGGAATGATTTCACAGTTCCCAAGGTTTCGGGTTTCTCCAGGGTGGCCTCTTCCCTCGCCTCCCTCATCCCCTCCCCCAGTCCTGAACAGTTCTCTCCTTGTGTACTGCGGGGGAGGGAACGGAAAGGAGGAAAAGAGTTACTTTCCCAAATTACTGAGTAGCAGTAGCCTCCCTGGTGACTCATGTGGGGGAAGGGAGGATAGAGGATCGGGAGGCAGTGATTTTCCGGAATGCAGGGAATAAACGAGAGCAATGTCTGGCTGCCCTTTTCCTTTCTAAGGCCTGGTATTTTCTCAGCCTGCTAAGTTCTTCTTCTACGGCCGGCCCCCTGATGGGCCTCTGTCCTGGCCTGCAGAGCCCGGGTGGAGAAAAGCGGATTTGGGCGGTTGGGCCACTAGGGGGAGGGGAGGAGGCCTCTGCAAAGTTGCTGTGTCATTGCCCTCCCTGCTGCAGCCACCCGGACGGGGCCGCTTGTACTTTTGGGGGCCAAGGCCTGATCCCTGGCTGGGGGAAGGGGACTCTGCTCTCCCGATGCTCATTTTCCCCCGCCCTCCCCGGGTTTGCCCTACTAGGGGTAAGAAGACAGGAGACTGGCGGCCATTTTAGACGCAGTAACCGAGGTTGGAGCTGAAGGGCTACTGCAGAGAAGGGAGGGTGGCATGGTTGCAGCTAAAGGACCTAGGCCCTCACGAGTCCTTCCCGGGGGAGGGGGAATCTTACCGTGTATTTGTTCACCTACGCTGATTACTTTTCCCTGATAGGTACACAAGTTTGTTTTCTCCCTGGTAGCGAAGAAAGGGGAAACGGGGGAGGGGACGCCCCGCCAAAGCCCAGGTTTTCTCGGGTGGGGGAAATCCTTTCACTCTCTTGTAAGGGGGCGGGGACGGCCCCAGAGATGCTCTGGAGATCCAGACTTTGGGCTCTGGTTTATTCATAGAGTCTGCACCCTTATTTAGATAACCAAGTTATGAGGAAGACTTGAGTAAGTTGGGGGGAGGGGGCGAAACTGAGCTCCCAAAATGGCTCCTGCCCCTCCTCGGAGGCGGACGGCCGGGGGGAGGGGAGGAGGGGAGGAGGGGGAGGGCTAGTCTGAGCCGCAGCCGCCGCCTCCTCCGCTCGCCCTCCTCCCTGGCGCTGACCGATGGACCAGCCGCTCCGTGGGGAGGACTCCGGACCCTGGTGGGGGGGCGGGGGGGTTCTTTCGCCCCCGTGGCGGAGGGCCCCTAAGAGGCGGATACCCTTAGGAGTGGTGTGGCGTGTGGGGAAAGGTCCGAGCTCGCCTGGAGGGGGAGGGTTTTTCCCGTAAGTCACCCCTCACAGGACTTGTTTTTTCTGCTCTGAGCCAGACGCCGGAATGGAGTTTGAGGAAGAGGTGAGGTGGGTTACATTGGATGCGTTTGGAGATTTTAATCCCACTTCAGGGTTGCCGAGGTTTTTTCGAACGAGCAGAAATGTACTGGTAACCGTAGGTGTGAGGGGGAGGGATTAGAAAGGCGCTTGGACGTGCAAATTTGGGAGACGTATTCTAGCTTTTGTAGTCTTTGGGACTAAACAGTAAATAATGAGTGTTTTGCTCTTGTCTTTCCATTATTTGGTTTGGGGGAGGGAGTGGAGTATTTTTAAGACTTTGGCAAGCCTGTGTTTTACATTGTGGGGCATGGAAACGTTAGATCCCCTCGTCGCCGTTCTGAAGCCCGTAGCTGTTCGCCATAGAGGAACAGGCCGCGGCTTCTAAGATGGCGTCTTCTTCCTCGTTTCAGATTCTTCGCTGCAGCTGCCTTACCGCCGAGAACCACCACCCGCCGGGCGTCTTGCGGCCACACCCCTGGAGGGCCCAGGCAGGCTACGCCCACGCGACCCCTCCCGTTTCCCTGCCGGTCTGGCCAATGGAGGAGCTACGAATGGCACGACCTGCCCGAGCTTGGCAGTCTCCAGTTGTGCTGTGCATGGAAGCCTGGGAAGACTTTGTGGGAAGGGGAGGCGGGGAGAGGGTGCTGGAGGCTGTGGGGCGATGGCTTCCGCACCCCTTCCAACCATCCTCTTTGCCTGGATTCGGCGGACCACAGCTCAGCCAATTGGCTTGGAGATGTGGCGGGTTGCCACTTCCCTGTGGGTCTCTGCGGCACTCTTCTGCCTGGTGACTGACACCTTGGAAATGAAGTTTATGACGTCATCGTTGCGGCTGGCCAATAGAAAAAGCTCCCGCGGAGAGGTGTTCCTTCCCCTTCGACTCAGCTTCTTCACCCGCGTGAGCGAGCGCGCGCGCGCGGAGGGGGTGGGGGAAATCTCGAGCGGGGTGGCGCGCATGAGCGGCGAAGCTCCTCCTCCCCGCCTATATATAAAGGGCTGGCGCGGGGCTCGGCGGCGCCATTTCGCGCTGGAGTGGAGCAGCCTCTAGAACGAGCTGGAGGATTCTGCCTACTGATACAGAGCCTTCGAGTCGTCCGGGGCCGCCATTACAATCCACCTCCATCCGCTTGGAAATGGCCTTCGTCCTGGCCTATGACTGGTCCCAGCGGACAGTACAGACCCCATAGAAGCCCCTGAAGCTCCCCTTTTTCGGGCCCCGCCCAATCCTCGGAGTCTGTCCTCCCCTTCTACTCCGCCCTCAAGAGGATTTCAAAGATGGAGGCGGCGGCTCCCTAAACCACTTTTCGTGTTCATCCGCCTCCATCCGAGATCGAAACGGGACCTCGTCCGCCCCGTAGGCTCCCGACAAGAAGAGGGGATCCCTGCAGAGCAACAGCGGGCTATATCGACGACGGTGTCTGAGATCGGGGACCGACCGTCCTTTGAAGAGTCAGTCCCTCCTTAGTCGCCCGCCTCAGCGGAGGCCGCCGCCATTTTCTTGCTGTCCGCCGTCTGCAGAGCGCGCCAAGCTGCCTGGAGCTCTCCGAGAGGCCCCAAAGAGACTGCTTTCGTGCCGGTCCGGCAGGGGGTTTGTTGCCTGGAGGCCCAAGAGGAACGGCCTCCCCCGTACTTACTAGGTTATGCTGGACCGGGCGGTGAGGGGAACCGAGGCCACCCGGACTTCCCGCGGCTGAGGGCAGCGCCGGTTCCCCGCGGTCAAGATGCTGCAAAACGTGACCCCTCACAACAAGTACGTTCCCGGGAGCCGCGTGTGGGAAGGGGATGTTGCGGGCGGCGGCACGGGTGTGGGGCGCCGTGCTCGGGGGGAGTACGGAGCGGCCCCGGCGCGCTGCTGTTTGGCGGCGCGGCTGTTGACTCGGCCGCGCGGAGGGCATTGAGCGACGGTTTTGGAACGGTGGTGGCGGCCCGGCTACTGCGCATGGAGGGGAATACAGGTTGTCATTTTATACTCTTGATGCCGCCGTGGCCCAGTCTTCACCGAGTCAGGCAGAGCTAGTTTGGCGGTGGAGTGTAGTGAGGGTGGACAGCAGCTCTGGCGTTTGGTGGGTCGGTCTGGTGTCTAGCGGCGGTTTGTCATAGCTCTTTGGGGGGATTCACGGCCACCTCTAGCGCTCTGTAGGGTTGCCATGGTGATAGCTTAAGGGACTGGCAACGGGGAATCCCGGAGAAGGGTAAAGGGATCACTCTCCAAGTCTGCGGGTTCCTAACGCCCAGGATATGTCATTAAATCTTTTGTTTTCTTTGGGCGAGTGGGTTGTATGTGGTGTCTGTTGGTGGAGGCATTGTTTTTTCCTAATATTAGGGGTTTCGTTCGGAGCAGGAGGGTAGAGCTAAGCTTCCTCGTTCAGCACTGCGTTGTAAACAATGAGATTCCCATATAATGTCTTAAATTTTAGGTGGTAGGAAACTCATCGGAGGAGCACCAGAGGGACTGTAGATGAACCACTGTTGGCGTTTGGTGTCTGGAGTTGGTGCTATAGTGGGGAACTGGTAGTGGAATCGTGTTGTGTAGTGGGTGGGTGGAGGGGGCTATCACTTGGTGACCTTGGCTGTTTTGTACGGGTTTTTGACTTTCTTGGAGTGAGGAGACTTTCATTTGGTGCGAATAATTTTGGGGGCTTGGCAGTTTCGGGCTGTGAAGTTTGACAAATGCTTCCTTGTGTGGATGTTTTTTAAGTTGGTATGGTTTTTCATTTGAGTTTTTAGTCCATGTTCTGTTGTGGCATTAACTACCCAGACCTTGTGGAAAATGGTGCTCTCTCTTCTATCTAGGTGGATTATTCGGTGTCTTACCAGCATTTTATGGAATTTTCTATGTCCATAATTTGTTCTCTTCCTCTTTTCACCAGCGCTCAACCACCATGGCAACCACCAAACCCCCCAGTGAGGAGGAAGCTTGGGGTTTGAGTTTCTTAGCTCCTCCCATCTTGCTTAAGCCCCATCCCCATAGGGCTGTAGTTCTGAGATATTGTGCCCTATCAGAAACAATTTTAGAGTTTAAAATACGAAAAAGAAGTCATTAGAGTTCAGAAGGTGGGATCTAGATAGTATACTAAAAATACTAATAAAAGAAAGGCAGGGCAAGCAATAAAAGCTCCACAGATTGTTTGGATATTGTTTCTGCTTAAATCACTTGGCATAAGCGCAACCACCTCACTAGGGCCAACACCTGGATTTATCAGACCTTTGTGCAAATGCACTTTTTTCTGATTTGCACGATATTGCCCTAATTTTGTTTCCCATCTTTACAGGCTCCCTGGGGAAGGGAATGCAGGGTTGCTGGGGCTGGGCCCAGAAGCAGCGGCACCAGGGAAAAGGATTCGAAAACCCTCCCTCTTGTATGAGGGATTTGAGAGCCCCACAATGGCTTCGGTGCCTGCTTTGCAACTGACCCCTGCCAACCCACCACCCCCGGAGGTGTCCAATCCCAAAAAACCAGGACGAGTTACCAACCAGCTGCAATACCTACACAAGGTAGTGATGAAGGCTCTGTGGAAACATCAGTTCGCATGGCCATTCCGGCAGCCTGTGGATGCTGTCAAACTGGGTCTACCGGTGAGTAGAGACATTGGAGCCTGGGAGGTATGGGATGAGCAAGACTGCGTGTGAATGGGGGTGGTCTGCCTAGTGTAGATGCTGCGGCCCCTAGGGAGTTCCCATTTCTCCCCTGTAGGGCAGTTAGCCACCAGATTTCTGGATTCTTGGTCCTTTGTGATTGATCCGACCGCTTGCTGTAACTATCTTGGCATCTTTCCTTGTGCCCTCCATGTGTCCTTCCTTAACTTTTGTGCCCTGGCTCCATTTTACAGATTCCCACCTCGGGTTGGGGAGAGGACCACGGTGGCCAAAATTCTTAGCTTCTTCCTTTCCCTCATGCAGCCCATGGATAGCCAGCCCCAGAGGTAATGTCACAGGATGGGAAGTTTCCAGAGTGGGTGGGAGGTGGGTGGTTAGAGAAAGGCAGCAGGGGCCTCCCTGTGGGTGTCAAGAATATTTATTTATTTTGTCCCACAGTTTAACTGGGGCCGCAGTTTAAGTAAATATTCCTTTGATGCTTAGAGGGGGTGTGTGTGTGTGAGAGAGTCGGGGATCCGTAGTGTCTGTAAGCATTTATTTTCCTATGGTTCTGACCTAACATTTCTCTATTTAGGATTATCACAAAATTATAAAACAGCCTATGGACATGGGTACTATTAAGAGGAGACTTGAAAACAATTATTATTGGGCTGCCTCAGAGTGTATGCAAGATTTTAATACCATGTTCACCAACTGTTACATTTACAACAAGGTGAGTTTTTCTGTGTGTTCATTTAGCAGATGCAGATAAACAATGATTTCTATTATTGCTAGATGCTTTGTCTACATAAAGCTTAAATGCTTTGCTAGTAAGGGTGTTACCCAGGTAGAGTAGTCAGTTTTCAAAACCTGATTCTAGATGGTACTATTGAACACAGTGATGTGACTTCAGAGCTCCAGTTAAAGGTTATTTAAGTAGAACACTTCATACTTGGGGGGGTGGTGGCCCTATTTCTTAGAGAGCACCAGAGACCTGAGTAGACTAGGGATCTCTTTTCAGCTCTTAATCTCTTCTGAACTTTAAAGGACCATGTAGTTTTTTCTTTAGTATTTTGGGAGACACAGTTAAGAGAAAGTGGAAATTAGTAGTGGCCTGGAGTAGGAAATTTTCTTCAAGATTTGATGACAAGGTGACTTGCGGGGGGTATGGTAATGGGCTAGAGTCTGAATGCCTCTGAGAAAGATGGTGTATGTCTATCTTCTGTTGGCATTTTTTTTAACTTTCTTCATTGTTGTCTGTGTTCTCATAGCCCACTGATGATATTGTCCTAATGGCACAAACTCTGGAAAAGATCTTCCTACAGAAAGTTGCATCAATGCCACAAGAAGAACAAGAACTGGTGGTGACCATCCCTAAGAACAGCCACAAGAAGGGGGCCAAGTTGGCAGGTAGGAAGAGTAGGAGTTTTGCAAATGGACACCTAAAGATAGGGGAAAGAGAATCAAACTATACTTGCTTTTTTCCTTTTTCCTAGCACTCCAGGGCAGTGTTACCAGTGCCCATCAGGTGCCTGCCGTCTCTTCTGTGTCACACACAGCCCTGTATACTCCCCCACCTGAGATACCTACCACTGTCCTCAACATTCCCCACCCATCAGTCATTTCCTCTCCACTTCTCAAGTCCCTGCACTCTGCTGGACCCCCGCTCCTTGCTGTTACTGCAGCTCCTCCAGCCCAGCCTCTTGCCAAGGTATGATCTGTGGATTTCCTCTGGGCAGCAGGGAGGCAAGGGTCTTAAGTAAGGTGGGCTTGGAGTAATAGATTCCTTATCTTTCTTTCTGCAGAAAAAAGGCGTAAAGCGGAAAGCAGATACTACCACCCCTACACCTACAGCCATCCTGGCTCCTGGTTCTCCAGCTAGCCCTCCTGGGAGTCTTGAGCCTAAAGCAGCACGGCTTCCCCCTATGCGTAGAGAGAGTGGTCGCCCCATCAAGCCCCCACGCAAAGACTTGCCTGACTCTCAGCAACAACACCAGAGCTCTAAGAAAGGAAAGCTTTCAGAACAATTAAAACATTGCAATGGCATTTTGAAGGAGTTACTCTCTAAGAAGCATGCTGCCTATGCTTGGCCTTTCTATAAACCAGTGGATGCTTCTGCACTTGGCCTGCATGACTACCATGACATCATTAAGCACCCCATGGACCTCAGCACTGTCAAGGTACCCACTGCATGGGCAGATGGGATGCTTAGGCAGTGATGGGAGCCTAGGTGCAAAACATTAAGTATCCTTATGTGGGCACACAGCAGTCTTTGGTTCTTGGCAGTTTACTTTTATAAAATAATAGTGGAACAGAAAGAAGGTCTGGTGTTTGAGAATTCATATTTTCTGGAGTTTGAAACAGTAGGGTGGGGTTTCTTTGTCTTGGGAACAATACTGTTTATAATTAAGTACTAATATTGTGGCAGTGTTGGGTTAAGGAAGTTATGGGGTGGAAAGACAGTCATAGGCCACCTCTTCTCTGTCACTTAGAAATGATTTCTTTTTCTAGACATAAATATGTCTTCAACCCACCCAAATTCCTTTGACTTCAAACTTGAACCCCAGGGCACAGATCTTTAAGGTCATCCCCACTGTGCTCTCAAGAGAGGGCTCTTCTTGTGGTGTCTGGGGTTGGCAGGGAAAGGTGAGTCTTCCTGCCTGTGCAGCTTCTGATGCTGCCTCCTTCTGCAGCGGAAGATGGAGAACCGTGATTACCGGGATGCACAGGAGTTTGCTGCTGATGTACGGCTTATGTTCTCCAACTGCTATAAGTACAATCCCCCAGATCATGATGTTGTGGCAATGGCACGAAAGCTACAGGTGAGCGGAAAGGTTGGAGTTGGAAAAATAAACGGTATGGGGAGTTACTTTGTCATCTGTGTTGTGTAGCCTCAACATGAGGGTCTCGCTGTTCTGTACAGTTGTAAATTGGAGCTGTATCACTTGGTGGCTGGGTATGCAGGGCACCCACTGTTCATCAGCATAGTTTTGAGTTTGTGCCTCTTTATAGGATGTATTTGAGTTCCGTTATGCCAAGATGCCAGATGAACCACTGGAACCAGGGCCTTTACCAGTCTCTACTGCCATGCCCCCTGGCTTGGCCAAATCATCTTCAGAGTCCTCCAGTGAGGAAAGTAGCAGTGAGAGCTCCTCTGAGGAAGAGGAGGAGGAAGATGAGGAGGACGAGGAGGAAGAAGAAGAGAGTGAAAGCTCAGACTCGGAGGAAGAAAGGGCTCATCGTTTAGCAGAACTACAGGAACAGGTATTTTGTCACTCTTAAAAGTTTTTACTGGGTAAGAGGTTCATGCTTTTTGTCCTGATTTTTTTCTTCTTGTCTTTTTATCTTTATTTACTTTTTCCACTTCTTGTTTTTTCTGTAGCTTCGGGCAGTGCACGAACAACTGGCTGCTCTGTCCCAGGGTCCAATATCTAAGCCCAAGAGGAAAAGAGAGAAAAAAGAGAAAAAGAAGAAACGGAAGGCAGAGAAGCATCGAGGCCGAGCTGGGGCCGATGAAGATGACAAGGGGCCTCGGGCACCCCGCCCACCTCAGCCCAAGAAGTCCAAGAAAGCAAGTGGCAGTGGGGGTGGCAGTGCTGCTTTAGGCCCTTCTGGCTTTGGACCTTCTGGAGGAAGTGGCACCAAGTGAGTTAGAGTAGGAAGCAGAGACTAGTTGGGCTATTTCTCTTTCTCCAGGGGATGCCATCTCTCTTTGCAAAGATTTTTCTAAATGGCCAGTTAACAGATACAATAGGCTTTGAGCATTGGTCTCCAACCTTTTTGGCACCAGGGACCAGTTCCATGGAAGACAGATTTTTCCACTCGGGGTTTGAGGGGATGGTTTTTGGTATGAAACTGTTGCACCTCACATCATTGGGCCATTAGATTCCCATAAGGAGCATGCAGCCTAGATGCCTACCACATGCAGTTCACAGGTTCATACTCTTACGAGAATCTAATGCTTCTGCTGATCTGACAGGAGGCAGTGATGCCCGCATGCCTGCTGTTGACCTCTTGTGTGGGCCAGTAATAGGCTACAGACTGGGTACTGGTCTGGGGGTTGGGACCCCTGGCTTTGGGAGTCATAGGGTCTTTCACAGCTACTCTGACAATGAACTCTGAAAGCCATAAACTAGAAACAAATGAAGATGGCCGTGTTTCAATAAGTTTATTTGCAAAGACAAGTGGCAGATAAGATTTGTTCCCTGGGCCATGTAGTTTGCCTGTTACTCTAAATCAATGAGTCTAGACTTTTGTTTTTAGTGGCGTATCAGTTTTTGGTTTTTTGGTGTGTTTTTGTTTGTTTGTTTTAGACTCTAAGCTGAAGTGCAGTGGCGTCATCTCGGCTCATGGCAGCCTCCACTTCTTGGGATTAAGCGGTTCTGCCTCAGCCTCCCGAATAGCTGGGATTACAGGCTTGCGCCACCAAGCCCAGCTAATTTTTGTAGTTTTAGTGTTCGGCTGATTTCTGTAGTTTTAGTAGAGACGGGGTTTTGCCACGTTGGGCAGGCTGGTCTTGAACTGACCTTAAGTGATCTGTCAGCCTTGGCCTCCCAAAGGGCTGGGATTACAGATGTGAGGCACTGCACCTGGCCCATGGTGTAGTTTGGTAGTGTTTTAGGGAGTGGAAAGACCCATACCAGTATACCTAGATGGGTGTACCTTGTTTTATTGTGCTTCACTTTATGGAGATTTTTTAGAAATTACAGCTTTTTTTTAATTGAAGATTTGTGACAACCCTGTATGGAGCGAGTCAACAGTTTTTCCAACATGTTTTTGTGTCACATTTTTAGTAGTAGTTTTTCATTAAGGTATGTACGTACATTGTCTTTTTAAAGACCTAATGCTATTGCCCACTTACAGTCAAGAACATTGTGCCAAACAACCAAGTAATGTGACTCATTTTATTTTGGTACTCACCTTATTGCAATGGTCTGGAACCAAATTCAGAATTTTCTATCTCCAAGAGGTATTCCTGTATAAAGTTTTGAAAGCCCAAAGTAAATGTAATAAAATGCTTGGCAGGTAAGAGTTCCATAAAACGCTGTTTCACTATACAGTGTCCCAGTACCCCACTTCTGACTTGGCCATTGAATGGAAAAGCAGAAGCTCCACTCTGGGCAGGAAATAGGATCACTGAATTATAACAGTGGGAACATACTAGGAGAGGTTAATGAAGATTCTTTTGCTGACAACTCTTTTTGCCCATAGGCTCCCCAAAAAGGCCACAAAGACAGCCCCACCTGCCCTGCCTACAGGTTATGATTCAGAGGAGGAGGAAGAGAGCAGGCCCATGAGTTACGATGAGAAGCGGCAGCTGAGCCTGGACATCAACAAATTACCTGGGGAGAAGCTGGGCCGAGTTGTGCATATAATCCAAGCCAGGGAGCCCTCTTTACGTGATTCAAACCCAGAAGAGATTGAGATTGATTTTGAAACACTCAAGCCATCCACACTTAGAGAGCTTGAGCGCTATGTCCTTTCCTGCCTGCGTAAGAAACCCCGGAAGCCCTACAGTACGTATGAAATGAGGTTCATCTCGTGGTTCTGAGGACAGATTAGGAAAGATAATGGGGTCTGTTTGCTTTCAGGATTGTCAGCTCCCGGGATAATGGGATGTGTTGGTTGACTCCTCATGTTCAAGAAAGGAACTTGGGAACCTAGGGACCCATAATAAGATGCTTGGGGCAATCTTAATGTATCCTGATAAATTTCTTTCATTAGCCATTAAGAAGCCTGTGGGAAAGACAAAGGAGGAACTAGCTTTGGAGAAAAAGCGGGAATTAGAAAAGCGGTTACAAGATGTCAGCGGACAGCTCAATTCCACTAAAAAGCCCCCCAAGAAAGGTGAGTACATACTTACAGGCCACTACAGATTGACTGCATCCTGCCTTCAGATTCAGACTTGAACGTCTTTAACTTTCAAATTTGTTCTGCAGTGAATGAGAAAACAGAGTCATCCTCTGCACAGCAAGTAGCAGTGTCACGCCTTAGCGCTTCCAGCTCCAGCTCAGATTCCAGCTCCTCCTCTTCATCGTCGTCCTCTTCAGACACCAGTGATTCAGACTCAGGCTAAGGGGTCAGGCCAGATGGGGCAGGAAGGCTCCGCAGGACCGGACCCCTAGACCACCCTGCCCCACCTGCCCCTTCCCCCTTTGCTGTGACACTTCTTCATCTCACACCCCCCCACCCCCCTCTAGGAGAGCTGGCTCTGCAGTGGGGGAGAGGGATGCAGGGACATTTACTGAAGGAGGGACATGGACAAAATAACATTGAATTCCTAGCCCCATTGGGGAGTGATCTCTTGGACACAGAGCCCCCATTCAAAATGGGGCAGGGCAAGGGTGGGAATGTGCAAAGCCCTGATGTAGAGTTACCTGAGGCCATAGCTGCCCTATTCACTTCTAAGGGCCCTGTTTTGAGGTTGTTTGTTCTAATTTATTTTAAGCTAGGTAAGGCTGGGGGGAAGGGTGGGGCCGTGGTCCCCTCAGCCTCCACGGGGAGGGAAGAAGGGGGAGCTCTTTTTTTACGTTGACTTTTTTTTTCTACTCTGTTTTCCCTTTTTCCTTCCGCTCCATTTGGGGCCCTGGGGGTTTCAGTCATCTCCCCATTTGGTCCCCTGGACTGTCTTTGTTGATTCTAACTTGTAAATAAAGAAAATATTATTCAAGTTTTGAGTTACCTTAATATTTGTTTTTGTAGTGTTTCAAAAGGAACATCATAAGAATTGATAATTTTGAAGAAAATATTCTTGCAATGAGAAAAGGCAATAGCTACCCTATAATCGGATTGTTTTAATTTTTAAACCAGTAGGCTTTTGCTGTGTTTTTAATAAATCCATCTCACTTTTGTAAACTGAGTGCTTAGAACTAATCTTTAGGTCTACAATTTGCTCTTGTTTAAATGAAAAATAGTTCTGTGGCTCATTTATGCTTTAACCAAGAACTCAAAATGTTGAGGTAGGCTTTAGGTTTTTCCCTGTGGCACTGGATGTGTGAATTTTCTCCTGAAAAGATGTAAAATGTGAGAAAGGGGTGGGAGGTAGCCACAAGGTAAAGTACTTTATGCATTGAGTTTATTGCCTTATAAAAGGCAATTGGGCCTACTTCGTTGTTAAATTTTGCTGCCATGGTCACACATTGCAAATTTACAGATAGTTTATTAGAATACTAGAGTATTAACAACAATTAAATGGCAAAGCTATCCTTTCTGCATACCACCTTGTCTTGCTAAGGGGAGGGAAGGGTTGTATGTTGGGGGGTTGGGATGTGTGCATTCTGGAATTCGGGGCTTTAATACTGGAAAAGTGAGACATTTGGTTTAGTATAGTATACCATAGTAGGAAATGAATAGAGACATGGAAATTAGAATCAGGAATGTAGTAAAGCAAATGGTTTATTCTGCTATAAATGGCACCAGAAACAAAGTATAGGGTGGATTTTGGAAGCAATAAATTTTACTAGTGATTCTCAGCCCTCTTTAGGGAGTCTGACTAAACGGGCTTGAGCAACAATTTTCAAAAGCTCAGGAGATAGTAATAAAAAATTAGGTTTGTGAGCCACCTGCTATTCTTTGCCAAACAGTTTTAGAGGGGAACAAATCCTTGTTTCGACTTTTTCACTAACTGGTGTGCACCATTGAAAGTTCTTGAGCTCTGGTCCCCTTTTGAGAACAGATGCTGAGAATTCATAAGTAATAGACATGTTGGGCAATAGGTGATGAGACAGTTCCTGAAAATCGTAGTAAATAGATTTAAGCTAAGTGCATGTCCATGTCAAGGACTACATCTCATTTCAGAGGGAATTTAAGGATTGAATTGGCTTAGTTTTGGGACAAAATACAGAATATTTTGTCTGACTGCAGCCCCTTCTGCTCATGTACTTTTTTTGTTTTTGTTTTTTTGAGACGGAGTCTCGCACTGTCGCCCAGGCTGGAGTGCAGTAGTGCGATCTTGGCTTACTGCAAGCTCTGCCCCCCGGGTTCACGCGATTCTCCTGCCTCAGCCTCCCGAGTAGCTGGGACTACAGGCACCCACCACCACGCCCGGCTAATTTTTTTTTTTATGTATTTTTTAGTAGAGACGGGGTTTCACCGTGTTAGCCAGGATGGTCTCGATCTCCTGACCTTGTGATCCGCCCGCCTCGGCCTCCCAAAGTGCTGGGATTACAGGCCTGAGCCACCGAGCCCGGCCTGCCCGTGTACTTTTAAGGTTTGTATTCTGTAGTTGGGAAAAATAAAAGTTTCAATCTGACATTGGAGGCCCGTTAGTACTTAATTCCCTATAAGTTGAACCCAGACCACCCTAAGTGCTTTAAAGAGAGAGAAGGCCTGGCTCATCTGCTTGACTGCCGACCTGGCTGACACGGGCTTCACACCTGCCTTAAACCAATTGGACTAGTCTCTTTTGATTGACTTATTAGTTTGAACTTATTTCAAGCCTGTCTCACTTAGGGATTGTAATTGTTTTAGGACTTTGGTTGAGTTCCATCTTGGTTGCCAAAGGACTTCATTCCAAAATAGCAGTTTCCAGCACAACTCAAAAGAACTAGTTGTGGAGTCCTGTGGGCATGATTTCCCCCTATGCTCCTCTCCGCAACTGGAATCATAGGTTCTATTGCTGCTGCTTTTTCTCTCTCCCCTCATGCTGCCATTTACTCCCTTTTATTACATCCATAGGAAGCGTTTTGTTGGGATGTGGGGGAAGGTGAGAGTTGGTTTTATTCAGTCACACATTTATTGAGTTCCCTTGATTGCCTTTTCAGCAAACTTAGGCCCATAGACCTGGGCATTGCCAAGCCAGAGGGTATAAGGTAAAGATAAGGTCTTATCATGGAGTTTGCTTAGCACAAATAGAGTGCGATTATTAACCATCATGGTGTGATTATACTGGTTGAATCCAAGATACAGGCATGACTTGGTCTTCACAGACTATCCTTACTGTGCACACATATGTAGACCCCAGTTCCAGCCTGCCTGGAACCGTACCCAAACTCCTGCTCTTAAGTTCACTCAGGACTACCTTGATTGGAAGGCCCTGCTTCCATGAGTGACCAGCATGAGGGACTCCCAGGACAAGGACCAGAGCTGACTGGTGTTACTCTGGGGCTTGGTGCAAGACTGGAGGAAGATTTTCCTGAGCAACTAGAGAGTGGCTGTAATAGAGAGCTGGGAAGGAGATGTGGGAATGGTAGCATGGGACTAATGTGTTGTCACCATGATTTCATTTTTTCCTGGGTCATCACCCTAAAGATCCTCACAAAATCCTACTAGTTGGTCTCCAGCACCAAATGAGACAACAGCTTCTTGCTCTCAGAATTTATATTCTAGGTTCAGGGAAAGGGGCAGCATTAGACGACTAGTCACACGATTTTTAGCAAAAGTAGGTAATTCTAACAGGACAACGTGCAGAGATCTAGCAAGAATTCGGAAAAGAGGGTTCTCTTTTCTGAGAATGTGAGAGCTATTCAGATATCTCAGAAGGATGAGTTCCTTCCTGTTTGTAAGGGATGGATGGGTGTAGTGAACATTGCCAGCAGAAGAAACAGCAACTGAGAAGGTAACTAGGTGATGCTGAAGCAGCAGGGATGAAGGTGGTGAGTGCTTCCAGATAAGGCCGGAAAGCAGGGAAGCTAAATCAAGGAGAGCATTTCACCTGCGATAAGGACTTGAATTTACATCTCAAAACACTAATAGCTAACATTGAGCACTTAGTGTGTCCCATGTACCGTGCTAAATAAAAACCCTGTAAACTCATTTGGTCCTCACTATAATCCTGTGAGGTACATCTTGTCTGCGTTTAACAGATGAAGAAATGAGGCACAGAGAGATTAATCAATTTACCCAGTATCACCACATTGTCAGTGCTGGAGGTGGGTTTTGATACTAGGCGATCTGGCTTCAGGGTCCACATTTATAACTACTGCACTAGACTTCCAGTGCTGTGGGCCAGTAGGGAGCTAGGAGATAGACACGCTTTAAGGAAATTGCACTAGGGATAATCATGTTAGGGTTGGTGGGGTGTTGACAGTGGATAGTTTAGAAAGCAAGTGCAGCAGTTAATCCCAGCAAGTGAGAATAGTGGTGTAGAAGAGAGAGGCAGCAATGTAGATGAAGAAATGTAGGTAGATTTGAGAGCTATGTGGGAGATAAAATAGATGGGACTTATTCTCAAAATGTTCTTGTCTCCACACATTAAAGGAACAGCAGAGCACACGGGCACTTGCAGACATACACCTCTCAGAGTATCTAGCACAGAGCTTTCCAATAGTGGAAGCTTGATATTTTGTTGACTAAAGGAGTGCCACCTGGCTGACTGGCAGATTTGAATGGAGCTCCCTCCAGTGAGGCTTGCGGAAGGGGCGGGGGTTCTGAGGCTCTCGGAGACTGCCACTGAGGTATTTGGCGCCACCTGCTGGGCGTGTTACCCACGATTTCCTCCTGAATCTATTGTCATTTTTGTGCCCTGCTCCCGAAGTTAGGTGGTTCTTCCCTTCTTTCCTATACTTCAACTTTTAAAATGTGAGCCTTCATTTTTACGACCCAGAGGATCATAGAAGAAGGAGATTAGGCCTTTTTAGTCCTTATCTCCCTTTACCTCTGAAGCATTCCATGCAGCTTCCCTAGCATTTTATTTTTATGTATGTATGCATTTATTTATTTTTAAGAAAGAGGATTTCTGTCACCCAGGCTGGAGTGAAGTGGTGTGTAAAGATATAAACTTTGAAATTTATATATTTATAAAGATAAAGATCACTGTAGCTTCGACCTTCCGGGCTCAAGTAATGCTCTTGCCTCAGCCTCCTGAGTAGCTAGGATTACAGGCATAAGCCACCGCACCCTGCATCTCCTGGCTTCTTTGACTTGACACCACTTGTTCCTAGCTCTCATACTTTTCAGACACCCATTTCTTAGTCTGCTACTTTAAAGACTCTGCCTCTGCCTGCCATAATATATTGTTCCTTATGACACCTTCCTTTGTCCTCTTTTTATTTGCACAGTATTTTTAAGCAAGTTTACCCATTCCTCTGGAGGCAACTCCCACCCATAAAATCTGTGTCTCTGTTTAGACCTTGTATTAGTCCATTCTCACACTGCTATGAGGAAATACCTGAGACTGGGTGATTTATAAAGGAAAGAGGTTTAATTGACTCACAGTTCTGCATGGCTGGGGAGGCCTCAGGAAACTTACAATCATGGCAGAAGACACCTCTTCACAGGGTGGCAGAAGAATGAGTGCCAAAGTGAAGGGGGGAAGTCCCTTATAAAACCATCAGATCTCTAGTCCCAGCTACTCGGGAGGCTGAGGCAGGAGAATGGCGTAAACCCGGGAGGCAGAGCTTGCAGTGAGCTGAGATCCGGCCACTGCACTCCAGCCTGGGCGACAGAGCAAGACTCTGTCTCAAAAAAGAAAAAAAAAAAAGAAAACCATCAGATCTCACGAGAACTCACTATCACGAGAACAGCATGGGGGAAACTGCCCCCATGATTCAATTATCTCTACCTTTGACACATGGGGACTCTTACAGTTCAGGGTGAGATTTGGGTGGGGACACAGAGCCAAACCATACCAAACCTTAAGCCAAAGTTCCAACACCTAATGCCAAGTTCCCATAAGCTCGTGCACACAACATGTCTAGAAAAGATTCTACCTTTTTCCCCAAAACATGTCCCTCACAGTGAGTTCTCTAAGTCAGCAGTCCCCAATCTTTTTGGTACCAAGGACTGGTTTCGTAGAAGACAACTTTTCTATGGACGGGGGTGGGGGGAATGGTTTCCAGATGAAACTGTTCCACTTTAGATTACCAGGCATTAGGTTCTCAAAAGGAGTGTGCAACCTAGATCCCTCGCATGCTCAGTTCACAATAGGGTTTGCGCTCCTGTGAGAATCTAATGCTGCTGCTGATGTGACAAGAGGCAGAGCTTGCTCGCTGCTCACCTGCTGTGCACCCCAGTTCCTACCAGGCCACAGACTGGTAGTGGTCAGTGGCCCAGAGGTTGGGGGACCCCTGCTATAAGGAACAAGCACTTATATAGAGCTTACCATGTACCAGACACTTATGAGCACTTTTGCAATTTAGTCTTCATAATAATCCCAAGAGGTAAGTACTCATCACCATTTTATACATGAGGAAACAGACATTTAGTAACAGTTCCATAGCTGCCTAGTTTCTTCCCCTTATTTTCCCCCAATTCCCTGTTCAACCATTGAGATCTATTGAGCCTTCCTCTGTCCCTTCTCTCAGTGAATAGTAAGTGAATATTTCTACAATATTTCTGTTGAATTTCATTTGTCTAAGGTTTTTTTTCTTTAACAATGAGAACACGTAGTACTTGGTTCTCTTTATTATTATTCTTTCTACATAATAAAATATTTCTTACAACTCTTTGCCAAATGAGGACATTGCTCATTTTGTCAGACAAGCTAATGTTTGATTTGAGGTTGAAGGAGAAAAGGAATTTATTCTCCAGTGATAAGCATTTTTGCTGGTGTTTGACAAACAAAAAAAGAGCAGTTCTTCTATTAACCGCCACTGTCAGACCTCATGGAGTCTGACAGTTGCTATTCTAATTGCTCAGACTATGAGAAGGTTACACTGGTTCACTGATGAATACTTTCCCCTCTTCTGCCCCTGCAGATGTATTGGAACTGGCTTCTCTGTGAAGGCAGGTTGTAGAGACAATGACAGCTCTTCCAAATTACCTTGTCCTCCTTCATGGTTTTGTTTCTCACCCAGAGTTACTGAAAAAAAAAAAAAAGAGAGAGACATTTTGCAGTTTCATCTACCCATTTTCTTCTCTCTCTCAAAAATAATTTTTTTAAAAGACAGAGTCTTGCTCTGTAGCACAGGCTGGAGTACAGTGGCACGATCCTGGCTTACTGCAACCTCTGCCTCCCAGGTTCAAGCAGTTCTCATGCCTCAACCTCCCAAGTAGTTGGGGACTACAGGTGTGTGCCACCACACCCAGATAATTTTTGTATTTTTAGTAGAGATGGGGTTTCACCGTGTTGGCAAGTCTGGTTTCGAACTTCTGATCTCAAGTGATCTGATCCACCCACCTCTGCCTCCCCAAGTGCTGGGATTACAGGCGTAAGCTGCCACGCCTCACCCAAAAATAATTGTTTTAAAGCAGTTCTCAAGGTTTTCTAAGTTTGCTCATATTCTTTTAACTCTTAAGTAACTCCAGGTAAGTGGAAGCTGAAAAGTTACAAAATGATAGTTGCAAGGGCCAAGCAGTCCTGCCTCCCTGTCAGAGTGAAACTTTATTCTCTCTGATGCAAAATAAAATGATGGTTGTTCTTCCAGATCCATGGTTATCATGACATATTGTTCTATATTCTTGATTTAAGAAAGCACTAGCACTGCCCAGTCTCTGTGCCCTTTGATTGCTGTGTCAAGCTTCAGGTTGCTCACCCTGCCTTCCGTGAAGAACTTTCCTTACTTCGTCCCCAATTCCCTGATGTCTGGTCTGTGACCTGGTGCTGAAACTGGCTATGACACTGTGCTTAGACTTCCCCTTAAAATTCTGCATTCTCTTCTGGACCTGTTTCCAACTACAATGACACAACCCCCTGATGTACTGTTCTTGAATCCATCTCTACTATTCAGGCTGATTCCCAGCGATCTCATGTCCTTCTATCACTGCCTTTGGTCTTGCAAATACACCCTACAGAGCCCCACAACTATTTCACCAATCATTTGGCCAGGGAGTAATGCAAGAGACAAAAATTGAGAGCAGGAGAGAATGATGAGCAACTGAGGGAGCAGCTTGGGGTTGAAAGGCTACCTCAGAAAGCAGTTCTGTCATTGGGAGGAAGGTGGCTGATGTTACTGCAAGGGGTATCAAAAGCATCTGTCCTGAACTTCAGAGTCAGGTAGAAAACAAAACAGAAAGGACCTTCTTTTCCTCTGAGTCTGGGGAAACTGAGAGAGAAGGAGAAAGCCAGGGAAGGGTAACTGACACTTACTGAGCCCTTGCTATCTGCCAGGTGTATATTGATGGGCACTTTTCATAGTTACCTCTTTTGGTCAACATGACATTCCTATCACATATATATTATTATTTGTATTTTAGAGAGGAGGAAACTCTAAGTTAACGTGCCTAAGATCACAGAGCTCGTGAGACAAGATAAAGCTAATTTCAAAGTTTATATCTTTACATACCAAACATTTCTAGTTATATTCTAGATATAAGCAAACAAGGAATTCAGAAGTAAAACTTAGAAAAAACTTCCAGATATTGTTAACTCCACCAACCTGAGCTAAAGAATGAGGCTAGAGATGAACACACACACACGCACGCACACGCATACACACAGTCACACACACACCTCTATCTTTTTAGAACTTTATTTTTATTTATTTATTTATTTATTTTTTGAGACAGAGTCTTGCTCTGTCACCCAGGCTGGGGTGCAGTGGCATGATCTTGGCTCACTGCAACCTCCACCTCCTAGGTTCAAGCAATTCTCCTGCCTCAGCCTCCCAAGTAGCTGGGATTACAGGCGCCCGCCACCATGCTGGGCTAATTTTTGTGTTTTTAGTAGAGACGGGGTTTCGCCATGTTGTCCAGGCTGGTCTCGAACTCCTGGCCTCAAGCAATCCACCCACCTCTGCCTCCCAAAGTGCTGGGATTACAGGTGTGAGCCACCAGGCCTAGCCTAGAATTTTGTTTTTATTATTTTTATTTCAATAGTTTTAGGGGTACAGGTGGCTTTTGTTTATATAGATGAATTGTATAGTGGTAAAGTCTGGGCTTTTAGTGTACCCATTACCCAATAGTGTATATTGCACTGAGTAAATAGTTTTTCATCCCTCACCCCACACCCCGCTCCCCACTTCTGAGTCTCCAATGTCCATTATACTACTCTGTATGGCTTTGCACACCCATAGCTTAGCTCCTACTTACAAGTGAGTGTTAAATTAGGTTTAGCCTAAAGCTGCTTCCTTACATGTTTTAAGTTCAGCCTAAAGGTTTCTCCATACATAGTAAACTGAAACCTAACTGGATGTATAATCAGAATGAAACCTAGTCTAGTGCCAATCACTGAGTTTTGGTCAATCAAAGGTGACCAACAGTTCAAACTGTGTTCAAATAAGGCAAATACTGAGCTGTAACCAATCCAGCTATTTCTGTACCTCACTTCCATTTTCTGTACTTCACTTTCCTTTTTCTGTACATCACTTTCCTTTTTCTGTACATCACTTTCCTTTTTCTGTTCATAAATCTTCCACCACTTGGCTGTTCTGGAGTCTCCCTGAGCCTACTCTGACTCAGGAGGCTCCCCAATTCACAAATTGTTCTTTGTTCAATTAAACTCTGTTGAATTTCATTTGTCTAAGGTTTTTTTTCTTTAACAATGAGAACACGTAGTACTTGGTTCTCTGTTCCTGAGTTACTTCACTTAGGAAAATGGTCTAGTTCCATCCAAGTTGCTGGAAAATGTATCATTGCATTCTTTTTTGTGGATGAGTACAATTTCATGGTATATACACATCACATTTTCTTATCCACTCATCAGTTTATGGGCACTTAGGTTGATTCCATATCTTTGCAATTCTGTGTCTTTTTGATATAATGACTTCTTTTCCTTTGGGTAGACACCCAGGAGTGGGACTGCTAGATCAAATGGTAGATCTACTTCTAGTTCTTTGAGAAATCTCCATAGTATTTTCCACAGAGGTTGTACTAATTTACATTCCCACCAACAATGTATAAGCTATTCCTTTTCACTGCATCCTTGCCAACATCTATTGCTTTTTGACTTTTTAATATCAATGATACTAGCTGGGATAAGGTAGTATCTCATTGTGGTTTTAATTTGTATTTCCGGGCTGGGCGCGACGGCTCATGCCTGTAATCCCAGCACTTTGGGAGGCTGAGGTGGGAATTCGAGACCAGCCTGACCAACATGGAGAAACCCCATCTCCACTAAAAATACAAAATTAGCTGGGCATGATGGCACAGGCCTGTAATCCCAGCTACTCGGTAGGCTGAGGCAGGAGAACTGCTTGAACCCAGGAGGTGGAGGTTGCAGTGAGCCAAGATCTCGCCATTGCACTCCAACCTGGGCAACAAGAGTGAAACTGTCTCAAAAAAAAAAAAAAAAAAATTCCATTTCCCTGATGATTAGTGATGTTGAAGATTTTTTCGTATGTTTCTGTACATTTGTATATCTTCTTTTGAGAAATGTCTGTCAATGTCGTTTGCTCACTTTTTAATGGGATTATTTATTTATTTAATTTATTTATTTATTTTTGCTCATTTGTTTGAGCTCCTTCTAGATTCTGGATATTAGTCCTTTGTCAGATGTTTGCAAATATTTTCTCCCATTCTGTGGTTGTCTGTTTAACTCTTGATTATTTCCTCTGCTGTGCAGAAGCTTTTTAGTTTAATTAGGTAGGTCCTATTTATTCATTTTTGTTTCTGTTGGATTTGTTTTTGAGGTCCTATTCATAAATTCTTTGCCTAGGCCAATATTCAGAAGAGTTTTTCCAAAGTTTCTTCCAGAATTTTTATGATTCCAGGTCTTAGATTTAAGACTTTAATCTATCTTGAGCTAATTTTTGTATATGTTGAGAAACAGAGATCTAGTTTTGTTCTTTTTTCTTTTTTAGACAGAGTCTCGTCTGGGTTCAAACGATTCTCCTGCCTCAGGCTCCCAAGTAGCTGGGAGGCGCACGCCACCACACCGGGCAAATTTTTGCATTTTTTAGTAGAAACAGGGTTTCACTATATTGGCCAGGCTGATCTCAAACTCCTGACCTAGTGATCCACCTGCATCAGCCTCCCAAAGTGCTGGGATTACAGGCGTGAGCCACTGCTCCCAGCCCTAGTTTTGTTCTTCTACCTGTGGCAATTCAATTTTCCCAGCACCATCTATTGAATAGGGTGTCCTTTTTTCAGTGTATTGTTTTATCTGCTTTGTGGAAGATTAGTTGCTTGTAGGTATTTGACTTTATTTCTGGGTTCTCTATTCTGTTCCATTGGTCTACTTGTGTGCTTTTATACCGGTACCATGCTGTTTCGGTTACTCTAGACTTGTAGTGTAATTTGAAGTTGGGTAATGTGATGCCTCCAGATTTATTCTTTTTGTTTAGGATTGCTTTGGCTATTTAGGTTCTATTTTTGTTCCATATGAATTTTAGGATTGCTTTTCATAATTCTGTGAAAAATGATGCTGATATTTTGATAGGAATTGCATTGAAGCTGTAGATTGCTTTGGGCAGTATGGTCATTTTTCATATTGATTCTTCCAGTCTATGAGCATGGCATGGTTTTCCATTTGTTTGTATCATCTATGATTTCTTTCATCAGTGTTTTGTAGTTCTCCTTAGGGAGATCTTTCACCTCCTTGGTTAAATATATTCCTAGACATTTACAATTTTTGTAGCTATTGCAAGTGAGATTGAGTTCTTGATTTGATTCTCAACTTGGTCATTATTGGTATAGAGCTGTTCTATTGATTTGTGTATGGTGATTTTGTAACCTGAGACTTTACTAAATGCATTTATCAAATCTAAGAGTCTTTTGGAGGAGTCTTTAGCGTTTTCTAGGTATACATTATATTATTGGCAAACAGAGATAATTTGACTTCCTCTTTTCCTATTTGGGTATGCTTTCCCTTGTCTGATTGCTCTGGCTAGAACTTCCAGTACTATGATGAATAGGAGTGGTGAAAGTGGGCATGTTTGTCTTGTCCAGTTCTTAGGGGGAATGCTTTTAAGTTTTGGGGTTTTTCTTCATTTTTTTTTTTCTGAGATGGAGTCTCACTCTGTCACCCAGGCTGGAGTGCAGAGGCGGGATCTCGGCTCACTGCAACCCCTGCCTCCGAGGTTCAAGTGATTCTCCTGCCTCAGCCTCCCAACTGCCTCAGTCCCAAGTAGCTGGGACTACAGGCATGCACCACCATGCCTGGCTAATTTTTTTGTATTTATTTATTTATTTATTTTTAGTAGAGACGAGGTTTCACCATTTTGACTAGACTGGTGTTGAACTCCTGACCTCAGGTGATCCACCCGCCTTGGCCTCCCAAACTGCTGGGATTACAGGCGTGAGTCACTATGCCTGGTCGGCTTTCAATCTTTCATCCATTCAGTATGATATTGGCTGTGTGTTTATCATATCTGACTTTTATAATTTTGAGGTTTGTTCCTTCTATGCTTAGTTTGTTGACAGTTTTTATTATAAAGGGATGCTGGATTTTACCAAATGCTTTTTCTGCATTGATTGAAATGATCATATTTTTGTTTTAAATTTTGTTTATGTGGTGAATCACATTTATTGACTTGCATATATTGAACCATCCTTGCATCCGTAGGATGAAACCCACTTGATCATGGTGATTTATTGTTTTGATGTGCTGTTGGATTTGGTTTGTTAGTATTCTGTTGAAGATTTTTGCATCTATGTTCATCAGGAATATTGGTCTGTAGTTTTCTTTTTTGTTGTGTTCTTTCCCGGCTTTGGCATCAGGGTAACACTGGCTTCACAGAATGAGTTGGGTAGGATCCCCTCTTTCTTAATCTTTTGGAATAGTTTCAATAGGATTGGTACCAGTTCTTCTTTGAACGTCTGGTAGAATTCAGCTATGAATCTGGTCCTGGGCCTTTTTTTTTTTTTAAGATTTTTTATTACTGATTCAATATCACTACTTGTTACTGGTTTGTTCAGGATTTCTATTTGTTCCTGATTCAAGCTTAGAGGGTTGTATGCTTCTAGGAATTCATTCATTTCCTCTAGGTTTGTTCAGGATTTCTATTTCTTCCTGATTCAAACTTAGAGGACTGTTTCAAGGAATTCATTCATTTCCTCAAGATTTTATAGTTTGTATGCATAGGGGTGTTTATAGTAGTCTTAGATGATCTTTTATATTTCTATAGTGTCAGTTGTAATGTCTCTATTTTCAATTCTTCTGTTTGTAAATGCAGCTTCTGCACAAGATTCCTGTATACTGTAGAAAATTTTATTTTTTTCACCAAGCCCAATTAATTTAGCTTAGCTGGAGAATTATTAAGAAGTGTGAAGACACAAATAAGAAACGAACTACTTCATTCCACAAATATAAGTAAAGGAAATTCCAGTGATGGCTTTTGCCACATGAAGAGAAAGCAGGCTAAGTTGAACTATTAATATTCACTTTAGACTGCATAATTTCTAAATGGTAACTATTCATACCGACCATTCATCCTAACCATACCTTCAGGCTTGGCTTAGACACTGGGACTTTTGTGAAGGAAGAGGCCTGAGGGAAGAGGACCGTAGGAGATGGATGGTGACAGGAAAGCTAGGGGTGGGGGTAGGTGTGCATCTGGGCTTACGTTGACTATATAAGAAGGAGAGTCAAAAATTATAAGAACTTTTTAAGATTTTGGAAACTTGGCACCTTCTTCATTTTTACTATTTTTTATTGCTCTTTTCTGTTTTCTGATTGGGAATGGCAATAACATCTCAAACACGGGGAAAATACAAAATTATAAAACAACATTTTTCCAGGTGAACTTACATTTGGTGTTCCTGGGATGTCTATAGACAATATTACAGTAACTTTTGACTACAGAACTTTTTTTTCAAATGATATAATATTGATAAAGCAATTGTAGGGCTCCCAAAATAAAATGAGTTTGTGTTTTGAGCCAATGGATGAGAAATCTGCTGGAGAAATGGTCAAATTTTATGTATGTATGTAACAGCCATGTAGTGGAACAAAAATTTAAAGGCATTATATTATGTTTATTTTATTTTAATTAAAACAAAAAATGCATTTACATTATTTATTTAAATTATAAAATATTACAGAACAGGCCGGGCGTGGTGGCTCATGCCTGTAATCCCAGCACTTTGGGAGGCTGAGGCGGGTGGATCACCTGAGGTCAGGAGTTCGAGACCAGCCTGGCCAACCTGGTGAAACCCCCGTCTCTACCAAAAATACAAAAATTAGCCGGGCATGGTGGTGGGTGCCTGTAATCCCAGCTACTTGGGAGGCTGAGGCAGGAGAATCACCTGAACCCAGGAGGTGGAGGGTGCAGTGAGCTGAGATCGCGCCATTGCACTCCAGCCTGGGCAACAAAGCGAGACTCTGTCTCAAAAAAAATTATTCAATTGATGACATACATCAGCTTATGAGTTCAGGAATCTAGTGCTCTCTCCTTTAATTTCCTGCTATTTTCAAGTATAATAAAGCATTACACACACACACACACACACCCCTACCTCTTTAATTGTGAAAATTTCCAAACCTACAGAAAACCTGGAAAAAGTAAAATAATATTTGAAAGCTGCTATGGTTTGAATGTGTCTCCCAAAGTTATTAGGCTCTTCCTTTTGCTAGAGCTAGGACATATATATTAGTAAATCATTAGTTAAAACTGACATTTCTAGTTCAAAATATTTTTCTAGTTCAAATTTAATATTATTGTTTTAATTCAGCTACTTTTACTTGCTTTTTATACATTAAAAATCTTAGTTCTGAATTACATGAACATAATCACTGATTTGCTTTATTTTATATATAACATAAAATTGTTATATATAAAACATTGGAAACTTAATCCCCAATGCAACAGCGTTGAGAAGTGGAAACTTTAAAAGATGATTAGGTCATCTCTTAAAGAGATGGGCAGAGCCCTCATAAAGGGATTAATGCCATCGTCTCTTGAGTGGGTTAGTTGTCTCATCTCAGGAATGAATTCCTGATGAAAGGATGAGTTTGACTCCTTTCCTCTCCTCCATCCTTTCTCTAATCTTTTTTTCTTTTGCTGTGGTATGACACAGCAGGAAAGCCCTTGCCAGATGTTGGCACCTTGACATTGGGCTTCCCAGCCTCCAGAACTGTGAGAAATAAATTTCTTTCTTTCCTTTTCTTTCTTCTTTTTTTTTTTTTTGTAAATTACCTAGTCTGTGGGATTCTGTTATGGCAACACAAAATGGACTAAGACAAATACCCAGCATATAGATTCAACAACTGTCAAGATTTTGCCGTATTTGTTTGAACTGTGTGTGTATTCTAAATTCATTTCAAAGTAAATGAGAGATCTCCTAGCATTTCATCCCTAAATACTTTAGCATAAAGATGCCTTGATACATAACCATGGTACTGTAATCATACTGAACAAAACTGAAAACAGCTCTCTAATATCATCGATTACCAGTTCATATTCAAATTTCCCCATTTGTCTGAAAAGTGCTTTTATATCTGTTTTTCCCCAAAGATATTGCCAAGAATCATCCACTAAATTTGATTGTAATGTCTCTTAATTCCCACTATCCCACCCATTTTTTAAACATCATCTTTTTAGAGAGCCCAGACCAGTAGAATCTCTCACATTTTGAATTTGTGTGATTGTTTCTTTGTAGTTTCATTTGACTTATTCCTCTATCCAATGTATTTTTTATAGACTAGAACTTTTGGAAACAAAGGCTTGATTAGATTCAGATAAAAGATTTTTGACAATAATTCTTCATAGATATTGCTGTGTACTTTGCATTTCATCTTATTAGGAAGCATACACTTAATGTCTTGTCTTATTATTGGTGAGGCTAAACTTGATCACTCAGTCGAGGTGATGACAGCCAGTTCTCTCCTCTGTAAAGGTTTTTCTCCCATTTGTCAATAGCAAATAATCTATGACCATAATACTTTGGCATGATGTGACTCTCCTGTTCCCCACTATCTAGTCTCCTAAATGATTTTAACATGTACGATGGCTTCCCTGAATCAATGATCACATTAGGCTTACAAAATGCTGGTTTTCTAATTCCATTATTTTTCCCAACATTTATTCACTGCTACTCTGAAGGGTAGACCTTTTTTTCATCAATGGAACATTTCCTTGTGAAATGTCAGGATATATACTTGCTTTCTTTAAGTATCAGTTTTTTTTTTTTTTTTTTTTCTGCAGAGACGTGGGTTTCACCGTTAGCCAGGCTGGTCTTGAACTCCTGACCTCGTGATCTGACCACTGGCCTCCCAAAGTGCTGGGATTACATGTAGCCACCGGCCTAAGTATCAGTTTTCTGTGTTAGGAATTAGAAGATCACATCCAGTGGTAATATAAATGGGTTATTGTTGCCTACTTTTTAAAATCTGTATTCGACTATTAATAGGTACCCACGTATTTTTATATACTCAGTGCTTTTAATTATATTATAGTCATCTTTTTGATGTCTGAGTTGTTCCAATTTTGGCCAATGGAAGCTCCTTCAAACTGGCTGACCTGTTTTTTTTGACATGACTCTATTAGTCTTTGAACAGTGCCTTGTTTTATGAAAACAATGAGATACTCACACTTGCTTTGTATTTTCCATAACTTAGGCCTGTAACTGGTCACTTCTCCAAGAGGCTCTATTTCTTTTGAGTGGGAAATGATATCTAGAAACTACAGTCTGCCGTGGGCTGTGGTTACTGTAACGATTTTGAGGCCGGGAATGGTGGATCAATGGTGTCGAGACGAGACCATCCTGAAGCACGACGGTGAAACCCCCGCCTCTACTTTAAGAAATAATAAAACTAGCCGGGCGAGGTGGCGGCTCGTAGTCCCAGTTGCCGGGAGGCTGAGGCCGGAGAACCCAGGAGGCGAGCTTGCAGTGAGCTGGAGATCCGCCATGTATCTTCAGCTCAGCGCTGTGACAGACCTCGCCTCAAAAAAAAAAAAAAAAAAAAAAGAAACTACAGTCTGTGCACTGGGGATGCTCATTGCTACAGGGCTATTATTAAGCTCTTTCATTTGCTAGAGTTAGGACACACATATTAGTTAATCATTAGTTAAAATTGACAGTTCTAGTTCAAATATTTTTTCTAGTTCAAATTTAATATTATTGTTTTAATTCAGCTAGATTTAGTTGCTTTTTATACATTAAAAATCTTTGTTCTTTTTTTTTTTTGAGATGGAGTCTCGCCCTGTTGCCCAGGCTGGAGTGCAATGAATGGTGCAATCTCAGCTCACCTCAACCTCTGTCTCCCGAGTTCAAACACCCTCCCAAGGCTCACACTTCTAGTACCTGGGATAACAGGCGCCCGCCACTACACCCAGCTGAGTTTTTTGTTTTTTTCAGTAGAGACAGGGTTTCACCATGTTGGCCACGCTGGTCTCCAACTCCTGACCTTGTGATCTGCCCGCCTCGGCCTCCCAAAGTTCTGGGATTACAGAGATGAGCCACTGCCTTTGGCCTAAAAATCTTAGTTCTTAATTATATTAACATAATCACTGATTTGCTTTATTTTATATATAATATAGTTTCAAATAAAGATACAAATATTACTTAACCATGAAACAACTGAATGATGTTCAAAGTTTTGATAGTTCTTTTTGTCCTTAGAATATATTCTATTAAGTCAGCTGGGGCAACATAATGGGAGACCCCATTTCTATTTTTAAAAATGTATTTTAATTAACTGGATAGGGTGGCATGTTCCTGCAGTCCCAGCTACTCTACTTGGGAGACCGAGGTGGGAGGATCACGCGAGCCCTGGAGTTTGAGGGTGCACTGAGCTATAATCACACCAGTGCACTCCAGCACGCCAGCCTTGGCTGGCAATAGAGCAAGACCCTGTCAAAAAGGGGGAGAGAGAGAGAGAGAGAGAGAGAGAGAGGTAGAGAGAGAAAGAGAGAAGAGAGAGAAGAAATGTATTCCACCAAGAATATACGGTAGTATCTTTTTTTTTTTTTTTTTTTTGAGACAGAGTCTGGGTCTGTGGCCCATGCTGGAGTGCAGTGGCGCAATCTCGGCTCACTGCAAGCTCCGCCTCCTGGGTTCACGCCATTCTCCTGCCTCCGCCTCTCGAGTAGCTGGGACTACAGGCGCCCGCCACCACGCCCGATTAATTTTTTGTATTTTTAGTAGAGACAGAGTTTCAGTATGTTAGCCAGGATGGTCTTGATCTCCTGACCTCGTGATCCGCCCTCCTCGGCCTCCGAAAGTGCTGGGATTACAGGCGTGAGCCACCGCGCCCGACCCAGTAGTATCTTTTAATATCACTTGGAATACTTATTTTTTCTGTGTGGTTCAGTTCTATTCGTTTTAAATTTTAGAGGTTTTTTTGTCAACTTTTTATTAATATTGTATTTATACGTTTCAAAGGTCAATATTCACTTCTGACTTCTCCCTTCCTCACTAAAAGTAGCCATTTTTAAATTAATTTCTTGTTTATCCTTCCAATGTAGCTTTTTTCCCCCTTTGGAGACACGGTCTCACTCTGTTGCCCAAGCTGGAGTGCAGTGGCACCATCATAGCTCACGACAGCCTCGAACTCCTAGGCTCAAGTGATCCTCTTGCTTCAGCGTCCTGAGTAGTTAGGACTACAGGGGTGTACCACCATAACTGGCCAATTTTTTTATTTTTATGTAGAGACAGAGTCTTGCTATGTTGGCCAGGCTGGTGTTAAATTCCTGACCTCAAGTGATCCTCCCACTTCATCCTCCCAAAGTGTGGGGATTATAGGCACAAGCCACCATATCTGACCCAATCCACCTTTTTCAAAAAATATATATCTTTCCTTTTTCTTACCCCAAAGACAGTACATAGTTTAACCATTCTATTGTACTGTGAATTTTCCACTCTAGCCTAGAGATTCCTCCGCATTAGTTCAAAGAGATCTTTCTCATTCCTTTTTGTTAGACTTTTTCCTTTAATTGATACATGATATTTTAAATATTTTATTTATGAGGTACATGTGAGTGTCTGTTACTATGTCTGTTACATACAATGAGAGTAATGATCAAGTCAGGTATTTGGGGTATCCTTCACCTTGAGTATTTATCATTTCTATGTGTTGGCAATATCTCAAGTCCTCTCTTCTAGCTACTTTGAAATATACTATATATATATTGTTGCTGACTACGGTCACCCCAGTCTGCTATCAAACATTGGAACGTATTTTTTCTATCTCCTCCTTCTTTTTAACAGCTTTGCATTACTCCATTGTGCAAATGTACTATAATTTTTTCAACTATTGTACTCTTACTAGCGTGTTTCCAATAATTTTCAGTTGTTACAAATAATGACATATCATTTTTAAAAGGCAGATTACTATATAACAAAGATACATAATTCACTTTGGGAGGCCAAGGAGGACGGATCACAAGGTCAGGGGTTCAAGACCAGCCTATCCAATATGGGGAAATCCTGTCTCTACTAAAAATACAAAAATTAGCTGGGTGCAGTGGTGGATGCCTGTAATCCCAGCTACTCGGTAGGCTAAGGCAGGAGAATCAATGGAGCCCAGGAAGCTGAGGTTGCAGTGAGCTGAGATGGCACCACTGCATTCCAGCCTGGACAACAGAGCGAGACTCTGTGTCAAAAACAAAACAAAACAAAAAGATACATATTTAAGTTTGGCATTTCCTTACATGTATTAAAATATGTTTTAACAGAAAAATATTACTTCTATTGATGTGTTTTTGGTTAGGTTATTAACACTCTCCTAAACACTTGGGTTTCATGCAACAGTTTAGGAAATACCAGGTGTGCTTCTTAGTGAATGTGGAGATACTGGATTCGACAAATATCAATTGGTTAGACTAGTGTTTGGCACATTGGAAGTGCTCAATAAATGAAAGATAACAGTATTAACAAAACAATACTTGTTAATATCGGAAGAACAAATTTTAATTTATTTTTCTTTATGTGGACATGTCATCAAGGAATTTGAGAGCAGGGTGACTACATTTTGTTTTAGTCAGCTGGGGCTTTAAATATTTATTGAGTAACCACCATGTTCCAGGCATTACAGTAAGAACTTGTACCTGAAGCACATCCATATATTGAAGGCCTGAGGAAAGGAATAAAGGGCAACTGGGAATCTGACAAGGTCTCAAGAGCGGTGTTGGGAGTCTAGGGAGGAGGCAGCAGAACGTTTCCAGTGGACAGAAGTGCCGAGGAGTCCGCCTTGGAAGACCTTAGGCTTATTCAGATTTGGAGGCTCCATGTGGGGTGGACGCAAACCACAAGATGGAGCCAAATTACAAGTCATAGGTAGCAACCTCCTAAACCATAAGGAGAGGAGAGGAAGTGAATCCGCTCCTCTGCATGCATGATCACTTGTCTGGAAGCTTTTCTGAGGTCAGAGAAATAAGGAAAACCTGAGAAGTGGGACATCATTCATTGAAAGGCATCTGTTTGTAAAGATAAATAGGGTAACATGATAGGGAGAGACTGGAGATAGGTGGTTTATTTAGCAAAGTTGGTCAATGAAGCTTCTCTGAATTGGTACCACATGAGTTGTGAATGGGTGATGAATTGGAGACATTAATGTTAACATCTTGGGCAGGAGGATTCTGGGGAAAGATAGTGTGGCTGTTGCTTAATGAAAGAAGGATGAGTGGAGGGAAGTAAAGATGAGGACACATGCAGTGCCAGATCATATAGAGTCTTGTTGGCCAGCAGGGAATTTAGACTAAGCGAGAAAGAAAGTCTGAACTAGGGGAGTGCTTCGACTGATCCAGGATGGAGTAGAAAATTGAAGGGGTGGCCTGCCCCTCCACACCTGTGGGTGTTTCTCGTAAGGTGGAACGAGAGACTTGAGAAAAGAAATAAGACACAGAGACAAAGTATAGAGAAAGAAAAGCGGGGGCCCAGGGGACCGGCGCTCAGCTTACAGAGGACCCACGCCGGCCCCGGTCTCTGAGTTCCCTTAGTATTTATTGATAATTATCTTTACCATCTTAAAGACAGGGGAGTGGCAGGACAATAGGATCATTTTTAGGGAGGAAATTAGCAGTAAGACATAAGAACAAAAACCTCTGTGATATGAATAAGTTCAAAGGAAAATCCTGTGCCTTGAGATAAACCTTTTAGCAACATTGTTTCATCCTATCACATGGGGATAAACCTTGGACAATACCTAGCTTTCCTAGGCAGAGGTCCCTGCGACCTTTGGCCGTGTACGTGTCTCTGGGTAGTTGAAATTAAGAGAATGGTGATAACTTTTAACCAGCAAGCTACCTTCAGGCATTTGTTTAACAAAGACACATCCTGCACAGCCCAAAATCCATTAAACCTTGAGTCACCGCAACACATGTCTCTTGCAAGGACAAGGTTGGGGGTAGGGTCACAGATTAACAGCATCTCAAATACAGAACAAAATGGAGTCTCTTATGTCTACTTCTTTCTATATAGACACAGTAACAGGCTGATCTCTTTCTTTTCCCCACAGAAAATCTCTTCAGTAATTCCAACCCCAGTCATTCTTCAAGCTCACCTTATTCCCTGCAGCCTATTGCTGCTGAAGCCTCAGAAGAAGTTTGTTACCAAAGCTGGGAATACCTCCTCCTACACATATCCTAGTAATACTGATGTCTCACCCTGTTCATCCTGCCTCATGTCTCACAAGCTGTTCTCCATTCGCTGCTGAGTAGGACAGTGCGGTGGAAAGAACATGGGCTCTAGCATTACACAGACCTTCCAGCCACCTCCTACCTGTTTGACCTTGGGCAAGTCAAGTAATTTGAATCCTAGTTCCTTCTCTATAAAATGAAATCATTATACTTAACTTGCAGATTGGTCATAAGGAAGAAATAAAATAATTCATGTATGGCAGAATGATGCTTTTCTTTTTTCTTTGTTTGTATTTAGGTTTGTCACACAAGACAATAGCACATGTCACCTCCAAGGCCCTTCCTCTTGTGGCTTTGGATTTCCCAAAACCTGAAGCTCACTTGACATGATGCCAGGTGTCCCAGACACTGTGCCAGAGAGAGAGAGGGGAATGCCTTTGACAGGCAAAGGGGGAAGGTTCTCCTAAACTGAGGAAGGCACAGTGGCCTGTGGGTCTGAAAGAGCCCTGCTTCTTCGAGGCAGCCAAGGCAGGTAGGGAGGCCTCCCAGGGAGGGGGAAGTTGGCCGTGTGGTGCGTCTTTGCAGTCCTGCTCCCAGGCACTGGGGATCACTCCTCACTAAAGATTCCCCTGCCCCAAGCCTGGTGCAGAAGCAGCAGAGCTGCCACTTGAAAAGACCATACAGGTTAAGCCCTGGGCATGCTTGGAGTAAACAGTCTGGACAGATGCAGGAAGACAACAGGGGCTTCTCCAAGGCCTCAGCACTGTGTCAGGGCGCAGACCCTTGGAACAACTGTAAGAGACCAGAAGCCCCAATAATGACAGATTGAATTTAAAACCAGCCTCGTGGCAGGGGTTTTGAATCAGATTTAAGATTTTTTAAACAGCAGGTTTTGAATCAGATTTTCGATTATTTAAAGACGTTTACTATTTTTTTCATTCTGCGCACTATCTTATTAATCTTTTGGACCAAGATTCAAATCCACTACACGTGAAAAGCATTAAGGCTGGGCACATTGCATGTGTTGGGTAAACAGTAGCCAATGTTATTAAAACCAGCTGCAGACAGTCGGACCAGGCTGGATTTGAAGCAAACAAAATTGAATTAAATAGAATTCTACAGTGTTTCAATGCCCATTATGTTCTGGGTGTTGGAACTGTAAGACACAGACTTCTCTTGCTTTAGAGGAGCAGTTAGTGGCAAAGGCAAATTCATACACAGTCAACTGACAAAGGGCGGAATGTGGTAGTACTGTAGGGAGATGGTGGCCAGCATATTAGGGGCTGGGATTGGAAATGCTTCACAGAAGAGGTGACATTTAATCTGGACCCTGGAAGGGCAGGTAGAATTTTGATTGGTTGGTGGAGGAAGGCAGGTCCAGCACAGATAATAGTTTGTGCAAAGGCAGGGAGGAGTAAACATGCAACAACAATTTTCTGTGACTTAGGCATTGACCATTTTCAGGAGGAGCTATTATAAATATGGTTAAAATAGCCCAGGCTTGGTGGCTCATGCCTGTAATCCCAGCACTTTGGGAGGCCAAGGCAGGTGGATCACCTGAGGTCAGAAGTTCGAGACCAGCCTGGCCAACATGGTGAAACCCCGTCTCTACTAAAAATAAAAAAAATTAGCCAGGCGTGGTGGCGGGTGCCTGTAATTCCAGCTACTCAGGAGAGTGAGGCAGGAGAATTGCTTGAATCTGGGAGACAGAGGTTGCAGTGAGCTAAGATTACACCACTGCACTCCAGCTTGGGTATCAGAGCGAGACTCTATCTCAAAAGAAAAGAAAAGAAAAGAAATATGGTTAAAACAGTACACTGAGGACAGTTTGAGAAGGATCTTCACCTTGTAGGTTATGGAGCACCTATAAGAATTTAAAGGAGGAAAGGGAAAAGCAGAAATCCTATAAGCTTCCAGAGAGGAAAGAACAACAATGATTACATACAAAGTTTCATGACACAATATCTTTTGGCTTATCAACAATAACACAGGAAGCTAAGGGATTATAGAGAAATGCCTTAACAATTCTGATGGAAATGATTTCCAATCTTGAATTTTATACCCATGCAAGCTATTATTCAAGTTTGAGAGTACAATAAATACATTTTCGGACATACGAAGCATACAAAGTTTTCCTCATATGCACTGTTTCGCAGGAAGTGGAAAGAAGAGGTGCCTCATTAAAATAAGGCAGACACAAAGGGGCAATGACTGGATACAAGAAACAGAAGATCCAACTCGGAGGACAGGTAAATCCTGATGCGGACGGCGAAGGGTGATCTCAGAGTGAACGCTGTATCATCAAGGGCAAAGAGTTAAGACTGGAGCCGACAGAAGATTCTGGGAGAGTTACATCTGATGGTAAAATTGACAGAATGCCTGACGTGTTTGATTGTACTGCAAGGAATTTTGTGATTCATTAATAATAAGGACAAATACAGCCACACAAAGGAAAACAGGACAATTACACACTCCAGAGAAAACAAAGTCATCTAGAAAAGGAAGAGCAAGCATGGTTTGCTCTCTGGTTTGCCATTACATGGTCATACTGATATAAACATAGTAAGCATAGTAATTTTTACTATGTTGTAAAAATTACAATATACTCATATTAAAAGAAGGGGCATGGGAAGGGTGCATGATGTTCTTTGAGGATGAAAAAACTCTAAATCCCACTCTCCCACAGCAGGAGGTAAAGAGATAAAGCCTAAAGCTGAAAAATCTAGATGTAGCAACACAAACATGTTATTTAGAGATGGGAGGTTAATACCAACAGAACACATTAAAACAATTGAAAGTTATTTTCTGTGAGGCTGAGGATATGGTGGCAGAGGGGGCTGGAGACTGGTATTTCTGTAACAAATCTTGGAAAAAATATTTGACTCTTTAAACTATGCATATAACATAATTTGGTTAAAAATTAAAACCGAAAGAGAGTGGATGGGAAGAGGGGAGCTGGAGGCTGTCCCTGCAGACGCTCTCAGAGGGCGTGACCGGGAGGAGCTCGGGTGGAAGGGAGACTGGGTCAAGGACAGACAGAGGACTTGATGTTCTCATTATTTGGAGAGACGACGTGCTTATGATCTGCAGGGGGACCCTGCAAAAAGGCAGAGTTTGGATACAAAGGACAGGAGACTACCGGATGTCTGTTCTAAAACAGACTGAAAGATCAGGAATGCAGGAGCACAATTTGTTTTTTAAAATAAAACACTACGTACCTTGAGACTAGAAACAAATGTGAGTATACACGCAGACGCATACATCTAAAGGCTCTGGAATTATTCCTAGAAGTTCCAGTGACTTCAGGGTAGTATATGCAACAGTGAAAAAAAAAAAAAAACACCATACATTTCTTTGGTCAAAAGAACACAATTTTAATGACTTTATTAAGCCTTAGGATGGAGATGAGAGAAACACCTTCCCAATGATGCATCAAGTTAACTGCTAAGCAAAAGATCAGCAGAGATCAGAGATTGTTGGGAACACATGTATCTTGTGGCGTCTTCTGAGAACCAATTTATTCCTCTTTCTCTGACAAGAACTTGACCCCTTGCCCCGGGGCTGGGTGCTTGGCAGCCACATTTGTGTGGGATCTTGTCTCCTGTTCTAACTACACAGGGCTGGGATGGACACCTGCTCCACGTTTGGCCGGTCATTTATTTTTCCAGTAATTTAAAGCTGTGACTAGGAGACAGAGCCTTTGTGGGTTGTGAGGGCTGAGATGATATAAACTCAGGAGCTTTCGGGTGGACATGTTCACTGAAAAGGACTGTCAGTCCACAGAGAGAGAACACCGCTAACATGCAGGGGGGTCTAGAGAACACAGACCGTGTGGATCCGAGAGGGTTGGAGGGGCAGCTCTAGCTTCTCTGGGCTTTTCGGATCCCAGTTCTGTTCCTGGGAGGCCTGGCTAGAATCTACCCTTGGGCCCTGCACTCCTCCCCACAGCTATATTGCAAACATCCTATACTTTGCATGTGATCACACGAAGAGGGTTTCTGTTACTGGCACACAAAAAGTTTGCCTGAGATGATTCTCCTCCACTTCCGTCAGGGTCTTCTAGTCATTGATTTCAGCTTATTCTCTCTTAAGAAGCCCACTGAGTCCCCATAATCTCTCAGTTTCTTTCTTTTCCAGGACCAACTGCTCACAGTTCAAACCCTCATTTTGTCCCTATTTACTTGTACCTTGATTGGCTCTGATGCCCTAACAGACCCAGGTTCTTCAGAAAGCCTTCCTGGTCCACCTCAGACCTTAGGGATCCCCCTTTCCCATGACCCCCCATGGCACCTGATTATGTCACTGTGTCCCAGTGACCAGACCGCAGCCCAGGTCCAGGACGGCTGCATCAGAGTCATCCAGAGCCTGTTAAAAAATGACAGCTTCAGCCAGGCGTGGTGGCTCATGCCTGTAATTCCAGCACTTTGGGAGGTCAAGGAGGGTGGATCACGAGGTCAGGAGATGGAGACCATCCTGGCCAACATGGTGAAACCCCATCTCTACTTAAAAATACAAAAATTAGCTGGGCATGGTGGTGCACACCTGTAGTCCCAGCTACTCAGGAGGCTGAGGCAGGAGAATTGCTTCAACTCAGGAGGCTGAGGTTGTAGTGAGCCGAGATCATGCCATGGCACTCCAGCCTGGTGACAGAACGAGACCTTGTCTCAAAAAAGACAGCCTCCCTGTTGTTGCCCCTTGCACTCCCGAGATTCTAATTCAGTAGGTCTGGGTGATGCCTGTTATTTTTATATTTTATTTATTTATTTAGAGACAGGGTCTCACTGTGTCACCTAGGCTGGAGTGCAGTGGTGTGATCTCGGCTCACTGCAGCCTTGAACTCCTGGGCTCAAGCACTCCTCCAGCCTCAGCCTCCCGAGTGGCTGGGAATACAGGTGCGAGCCACCATGCCTGGTTAATTTTTAAATCTTTCTTTTTAGAGATGGGGTCTCTCTGAGTAGCCCAGGATGGTTTCCAACTCCTGGCCTCAAGCGATCCTGTCCCCTTGGCTTCCCAAAGTGCTGGGATGACAGGAGTGAGCCACTGCACCAGGCCAATGCCTATACTTTTAAAAGGATCCCAAGCAGTTCTTATGTGCATTCTGGTTTGAAAACTGTAATCTGTACTACTCATTTTGATCTTGACATAAACTACGTGGTATGGTGACTTATCTCTTTGTATGTTTAAATTTTGTTCACAGAAAAGTAGACTAAAATCTTCTAGGCCACATATTTTAGAGAGTGTCTAGGTGGACCGCCCCTCTTACCAGATACCTTGCACACCGACTCTACCACCTCCTACCTAACATGATTGACCCCACTGAGGGAAGTGGCCACCTTATCCAAGCCTTGGGCTTCTCTTTGTCATGCATGGGACTCTAGGGAAAGTAGAAAAAGGAGATGACATCATGGCAGGATACCAATGGTCTCTTCATACAGAGTAAACCCAGGCAGGAGTGGAGTCCCCATGAGCCTGTCCTGTCCCAGTGCTGAGGGGGTTGTTAGCTGAGGGGTTCATGAGGAACAGGATAATCTGCATCCCTTTCAGGGCAAAACTGAACTCAGGAGGCAAATTTCATCAGGTCCATGTGAAACGGCTCATTCACAAAGTAACACACAATGGGACAAATGGAGCAAGACACACCCGTGCGGGCCCCAGGACTGCTGCCAATCCCCAGCACCACATGCCTCAACCCTGGGAGAACTGGCCAAGGCCTAAAAAGGACACAGTGCAAACACTACCAAAGCATTTGGTGCTGCCAGCCAGAGCTTTGGGTAGAGCAAGAATGTGTGTGTGTTTGTTGAAAGGGAAGGGAAGCTAGTAGGTGTCCCACAAACCCTGCCATGAGTACTGGGGCCAAAAAAGAGGGGACCTGTAGGACAGAGGTTGATCCCACTCAAGGTCAGCACAGCAGGATGCACTTAAAGCGCACTGAGCACGCAGGAGCTGTCACAAATCCACGAGGATCTGCAGGGTGTCTCCCACAAGTCATTTCTCTCAGAAGGATCATTACCTAAAGTAGCAGAAACCACACAATCGACGTTGCTCAATTTCAATATGCTGGGATCCTATCTCCGAGTGCCCACCTCCCCCAAAACCTCACTCTCTCACCCCACCTCTGCTTCTTTCTTCCATGCCCATTTCTTTCCTGAACTCTTTCCCCGCGACAGAATCTCTGATTCTCCGCCCATGTCCTGTTCAGAGTCATCCACTTTCCTCCCCCACCCCCTAGACTCCCGGGGCCTCTGCACCTGGGGGCACTGGACACATATGTGCCCATGATGATGAGGATGGTGCCCACGAGGAAGCCCACCAGGCCGATGGCCAGGCCCAGGGCACAGACCAAGGTCTCCATGGCGTCTGGTGGTGGAATAGGCACCTGGAGCTCTGGGAGAGAAAGGAAGGAATTGGTGGTATAGGGAAGGATTCTAGAGTAAAGGAAACCCGGGGCCAGGAGGGTGCGTGGGGAGGGGGCTCCGTACCCCAATGCCTGAGGAGTGGCGCATCCAGGCCCCAGTGCTCCACCTGGCAGTCATAGACGTCCTCGGCCGAGGGCACGAAGGGCAGGTAGTGGAACTTGCGGAACAAATGGTCAGGCTGGGAATAGAAGCTGGTCTGGGCCACTCCCTCAGTGACAGCTTGGCCGTTGCGCAGCCAGGTGATATTGATCACAGGCGGGAAGATGTTGTTCACGACGCAGATGAGGATGTTGGGCTGGCCCAGCTCCACCCGAGTCTTGGGGAACACGGTCACCCGTGGAGGCACTAGGAGGAATGGGGCTTGAGTCCACAGGCTCATCCCTCATCCCAGGGCCTTACTAGGACTGGGATTAAGGGACGTTCCCCCTTCGTAGCCATCTGTGGGCAGGGGATGCTCTGGGATGGTATCCACTGGAGCAGGAGAGGAAGGAAACAGAGGGAGAGGAGACTGGGGAGGGAGTGGGGATGCCAGGAGGTCCTATATCTGACTGGTCCCTGGGCGGGAGTCCAGGTGAGAGGTGTCATTCCTCAAGGAGAGGAGTGCCAACGGGGTCTAGGAAGACCTGGAGCCTCCTGGGAAAGAAAGGGACAGGGCATGACAGGCATGGGCACTGAGAGTGCACCCCAGAGTGATGGGGGTCTAGGAACTGGAAGTTTCTCTGACCTTCCCGCCTGACTGGGTGGGCAGAGGGAGGGCTGGTACCGTTGATGGCTCTGGTGCGGTTGGAGCGCTCCACCAGGATGTCCAGATGGGCTTTGATCGCGGCGATGCCGGCCAGCCCACCCTGCGGGTCAAAGCGGGCAAAGTCGCCAAACTCAGGCAGACGCCACACAGCCTCGCTTTTCTTCAGGTCCACAGAGAACAGCTGTTCCCCATCAAATTCATGGGTGAACTGGCCCGAGGCGCCGTAAGACTGGTAGAAGGCGGGTCCGTAGGAGCCCATGTGGTCAGCTGTATTTGGTGAGTTCAGGGTCAAGGAGAGAGAAGAAAATGTGTCTGTCTCATCTGCAATATGTGATCGTTGAGTCCCTGAGCCTGGGCCCCACCCTGGGTTCTGTGGGGGGACACAGTCCTGTTCTGACACTGGGCTGGCCCTGGGAGAGGGGAAGGGAGAGGACAGGAAGAAAGAGGCTCATCCCAGCACACTGCAGCCGGCACAGAGACAGTGCAGTCTGGCGTATCAGGATGGGAAGAGGAGGGGCTGCCTAAAATCATGCTTGGGGTTCCAGAATTTAAATCTTGGCTGTGGTCGTCTGCCCTGTCTGTGTTGTCAGGTCCTGTGTTGTGAGCTGGTGGGACTGTGCGGGTGGGATGAGGGGGAATTATTAAGGACAGGAGAGTAGTGGAGCTCTGCACAGAGATGCAGTGTAGGTGGGTGTAAGGGGAAACAGGCCACGGCTGGCAGGAGTAAGAATTAAGGTTAGTGACCCAGAGACCAAGGGGATAAGAAGAGGCAACTCAAGGCATTGCAAAGAGCACTGGATGAGGAGTCAGAAGTCAAAGTTCATGTCCCAACTCCTCCATCTCAGAGCATTATGACTGAGTGTGTCTCTTCCATAACTGTTGTCTAGTTTTCTGGAAGTTAGGGATTAAGTTCTAATACTTGCAGAATTCTATGAAGTTGTTTGAACAACAGTTACTGAGGAACTAGCATGCACCCAGCACAATGGCGGGCCAGGGAAATAAAAGAAATAAAGATGAACCAGCTGTAGACCCGCAAACCAGCTCATGTCTCCCGATAAACAAAGACAGGTAAACAGTTAACTACCGGCATGGGCATAAATACTGCAACAGAACTGGACTTGATGGGCCACACTCCAGGCCAGGGGTAGCAGAGAAATCAGGGTGCTTGCTGGCACCTGTTGGGTGGAGGTTTGGGTCTCAGGAAGGAGGAAGGAATCAAGAGAAATCTGAACGTCAGCGAAGGCTGAATGGGGCACCTGCGCAGCTGACCGAGCTGCACCTTCATTTAGGTCCAGAGTGGATGTGACAGAGGTGAGGGGGATTGGGTGTCTCTTGGTGAAGGAAGTTGTTCATAAACCAGAGAGGGAGAGGAACAAGCATCCTCCATGTCATCTCCTCATGTAACCCAACTCCGTAAATCTCTGCTCCCCGCCGCACCCGCCTCGCCCTCGCACTCACCCTTGGTGGCACCTGCCTCCTGCGGGCTCAGGAGGGTCATCAGGCTGTGGAACCCCAGGATCAGCCCTGCTCTGAGGGCCATTACACTCTGGTGCTTTAATCAAATCAGTCTCAGTCCCTGTGGGGAGTACAGGAACAAGGCGGAGGTGAAGACGAAGAAAACAGATCGAGGATGGGGGCGACCCCTGTTGTCTTCAGCCAATCACAGAAATTCTCTGAGTGAATGTAACTGTTGCTGGGTGAAGAGGGAAAGAGCCGGGGTGAGAAGGTAGAAGGATTCACCAGGCCAACAGGAGAGGCCAAAGGAAGATTTGGAGGACGGGAGGGGCTTGCACCAACTGTTACCACGTCCTCCAAGAAGGGACTCCCTCCCTGAAGGGAGAGAAAAGGCCGTCAGAGCGCCGCGCAGCTGAGCTCCAACAAATCCTCTCTCTATGTCGATCTGCGATGCAGGGAATCCTACTTTCCCAAGAAGTTTCTGTGGACAAATTTTGAGTGAGAAAGTAAAATAAACTTTACCAATAATCTTTAAAAGGAAAACATTGGCTGCATAATGGAATAAAAACCTCTTAAAACTTTAAATCACTTTCAAAAATGTTATTTTTCTTTTATTATTATTAAATTTCATTGTGTAAGAAAAAATGTGTAATTGTTGGAGATGTTTGGTCTAAAGCAGAGTGTAAGGAGTTTCCGTGGACTCCCTGAGGAGGGCAGAGGTGCTAGTCCTCTCTGTCTGTCCCTCCAGGACCCGGGCACCTCCTCCAGGCTGCCACAGGCTGGAGGACGGCATCACCCTTGTCTTTGGCTTCTAGTTGGGCTCGACTGGGAGAATTTAGTCCAGTATGTGTGTGTGTATATATATATATATGTAAAGCTAACATCTGAGTCAAGATAAATCTAACCAAATTAGGCCATGTGTCAAAGACCATGAAATCGATGAGTTTCAACTTGGAAGGAGCTAGGAAATCATCTGGGTCTCTGGTTCCAAATGAGAATCACCTGGGGAGTTTGTTATACTACATGTTCCTGGGTTTCCTCGTGACCTCATGGGTTAGATTAGCCTTTCCAAGGCAGGGACAGGGAACCTGTGTTTTCAGCATGCTCCCTAGGTGGTTCTCGGGTAGCCTGTGGACTGGTAAATCCTGCTCCAATGCTCTTTCCTCAATGAATAAGAAGGGATGCCTATTCTGAGTGCGGCAGACACAGCTTCTGACTTCAAATTAATCAAATTACAACTAGTAATTGATTTGTGTGGCAAAGTTTATGAGAAGCCTTAATCTTAGTTTTTTTGTTTCCATCCCGCAGTGTCTAGCATAATGCCTAGCACATTATAGGTGCCTAGGAGGTATCTGTGCATGAATGAACAGTGTCTTCACTGCTTTGATCCTGCCCTGGTTAGGACCCTCACCACCTTCATCTCTCCCCAAGTGAGGTGGGAGCTGGAACCACGAGATAATAGATGGGAAAGCCATGAAGAACTCATGATAAAGAATGTTGCTTCTTTGTTTAATAACAATTGAGTCTTTGGTGTTTTTTATTTCATAACATACATAGATTTTTTAAAAGTATGTTTTTTGTTATTAACATAAAACTTAATTACGTGATAATCCTTTATGGCTTGGAGTGTGGTCAACTTCTGTAAATATTTCACATTGGCTCTAATAAATTTGATGCAGAATTTTATACATGTACAAGTCTATTGGATCAAGCATGTGGATTTTATCATTCTAATTTATTGTGGGTTTCTTTATTTTTTGGACTGAACGATACATAACGAAGAGTAGTGCATTTATTTTTTTATTTATTTTTTAGAGACAGGGTCTTGCTCTGTTGCTCAGGCTGGAGGGCAGTGGAGTAATCATACCTCACTGCAGCCTCAAACACATGGGCTCAAGCGATCCTCCTGCTTCAGCCTCCTGGAGTAGCTGGGACTACAGGCATGTACCACCACTCCTGGCATATGAATGGTATATTTAGATCTCTAACTATGACTGTAGGCTTTTCAACTTGTTTCTAATTTTTAAATCTTTTGCCCTCTACGCTTTTAGGTTATTAGGTGCTTACTCTTGGGAATTATGATAATCTTGGTGAACTGAGTCTTTTCCCAATTTGTCCTGACAATCTTTCTGCATTTATTGTGAATATTGATGCACTTGGACTTGTTTCTAATACCTTATTTATTTCAATATTTCTGTTTTTTTAAGTTTTCTTTTTTCTTTCTTTCTTTTTCTTTTTTTTGTTTGTTTGTTTGTTTGATTTTTTGGAGACAGACTCTCGCTCTGTTATTTAGGCTAGAGTGCAATTGCTCAATCTTGGCTCACTGCAACCTCTGCCTCCTGGGTTCAAGCAATTCTCCTGCCTCAGCCTCCCAAGTAGCTGGGACTACAGGTGCACGTCACCATGCCTGGCTAATTTTTTTTTTTTTTTGTATTTTAGTAAAGATGGGGTTTCACCGTGTTGCCTAGGCTGGTCTCGAACTCCTGAGCTCAGGCGATCCGCCCACCTCAGCCTCTCAGAGTGCTAGGATTATAGGCATGAGCCACCATGCCTGGCCAAGTTTTCTTTTTCAGTCTTCATTGCCCGTGTGTGTGTGTGTGTGTGTGTGTGTGTGTGTGTGTGTTACTGATACCTTCCTCAGCTTCCCTCTGACTGGATAAGAACTTTAGCATGCTTTCAAATTTATTCACATATTTTCTCCTTCACCAAAGTATTTGGTCAACATTACTTCTCATATCTTTTGGCACCTTCTAGAATGCTTTCTCTGATTAGAATTCTTCCAAAACGTGTCAAATGTGGAATTTGCATAGCAAACCTTCTGAAACCTTGTATGCTTGATATATTTTTTTTATTATACAAGCACTTTTGAAAAAAGTTTCACTGTGTAATAAATTCTATTGGAAGTTTTTTTCCCTTTAATATTCTAAATAAGATCATTCCGATTTTTTTTTCACATCCAATGTCACAGTTAAAAAATCCCATGTCAGTCTTTCATGCTGGAATCTTTTAGAATGTTCTCATTGTCTTTGATATTTTTAAATTTTGCTAGTGTGTCTACAGTGGGTTTTTCCTTCTCTCTGTAAGACATTATGGATCTTCTCTATCTTTTAATTCCAGGAATTCATCTTTTTTATTCCTTTAACTATTTTTCTCCTCTATTTTTTTTGGTCTTTGAGAAGCTCATATAATGTATATTTGGACAATTCTCTCCTCCTTTTTTCCTTGACTTTCCTATTGATAACTTCCCAATTCTTCCCTCTCTTGTTCTGAGCTAGCTTCTCAGTGTAGTCCTCCAACTTTCTGTTTTGTTTTTCAGTTGCATCTCTCCCACTATTTATCCCATTAATGTGGCTTTTGCTTTTATTATTATTTTTTTTTGCACCTAGAACTTTTAGGTGTTTTTCCTATATTTTCTATTTTTTTTTCATATTATAGTAGCTTTTTACTTTTAAAGTGCACTTTTAATTCTCACTGTAAATGACTGGTCTATATTTTCTACTACTTCTTTCAAGGACATCGATGGTCCTGTTTGCTGTTTTTCTTTTGAGGTGGCAGCACTCCCTAAAGGTCTTATTATTTTGGCCCATTAGTGACTATCTGTGTTAGTGTCATGTGTGTAAAGAGAAAGGAGGGCCAGCTGGAGTCCTAGTCCAGCACAAAACCACAGTCACTACCCTTTGGGTGTCACTTCAGGTCAGGGCTTCAGAGTGGGAGCACTAGGAGACATAGGGAGCACTGCTAGCTGGGATGGTGGAGGAGGCAATGACTAGGGCAGTCCCCAGCTCCTCCCACTCCAGCAGATTTCAGCTTGGATTTTCTCACCCACCCCTCAACAGCTGGACAGGCAATCAGGATCTTGCCATCGTTTTTCACAGCATGGAGCAGACAGTGATTGCTCAAGGCCAACACCGGGGAGGCAAGAGCAGAAGCTTCCAGGAACCTTCTCATAGCCACAGCCAGCAAACAACCCAGTTCAAAACACCTTTCATCTCACCAGGGCTTCCTCATTATTGGTTTTCTTGGAATGTATATGTAAGGCCCACATTCCCTCCTAGATGGAAAGGGCCTGTAAGAAGGGATCATGGTTTATTGAATCTTGGTTACACAATCTTCCTTTCCCCCCTAAATGCTAGCACATTATTAAATAAATAAGTCAATGATAACAAATAAAAGTAAATAAAGTGGATAACACTGGCTCCAGGGAGAGGTACTGTTATTGGGATCAGAGTCTAATAATGGGGCAAACATAGGTTCAACAAAAACGTATTAAAGTGTCCTTTAAAAATGACACAAGACCGGTTGCGGTGGCTCACGTCTGTAATCCCAGCACTTTGGGAGTCGAGGCGGGCGGATCACGAGGTCAGGAGATTGAGACCATCCTGGCTCACACGGTGAAACCCCGTCTCTCCTAAAAATACAAACAATTAGCTTGTATTTGGTGTGGTGGTGGGCGCCTGTACTTCCGGCTACTCGGGAGGCTGAGGCAAGAAAATGGCGACAACCTGGGAGGCGGAGCTTGCAGAGAGCCAAGATCGTGCCACTGCACTCCAGCCTGGGCAACAGAGCGAGACTCCATCTCAAAAAAGAAGAAGAAAAAAAAACCCGACAGAAGTCCAGTTGTTCTAAATTGTCTAAAATGCTGACTTTGAGGTAAAGTTGTATCTGTCATGTTCTCTGGAGCATGACAAGTTAAGGTAGGTGTTGGGGGATATTCTTCACTAAATACATGTTTATAGGGCACCTGATGTGACTTGGGCACTGTGTCCTGCTCTGGGAGCACAGAAGAGCAGGACAGGATCCCCTTCCTCAAGGACTGTGCTGTCCTGTGCGGTAGCCGCCAACCACCTGTAGTTATCAAGCAGAAAACGTACTCTAAGTATGAAATGCCCTGGAATTTGAAGACTTGATTAAATATGTATGCATAATCTCAGTAATTTTTATATTAATTAATGTTCAATTGACAATTTTTTTGTATATTTGCAGTTTAAAATATGTATTACATTAATCTCACCTGTTTCTTATTGCTTTTTAAATGTAGCTACTAGAAAATTTGAAATTGAATTAAGAGGCTCCCATTATATTTTTACTGGACAGCGCTGCTCTGGTTGCTCTTGGTTGGCTACACCAGTTGGCCACTGGCTCCTTTGAGATTTTTCCACTTAAGCAGCCTGCTTGCCAGCGTCTTCAAGTCCTTCTGTTACTACCTAGATATTCCACCAGAGGGCGACCTTACCATTGCATTTTTCCATTCTGGACCTTAGATCTGTTTTTGTTGGTGCATCGCCTTGAGGTGGAGTCTGCTCTTGTCGCCCAGGCTGGAGTGCAGTGGCAAGACTCCCCTCACTTGAAGGTCCCGCCTCCGGGTTCCCGCCATTCTCCTGCCTCAGCCTCCCGAGTAGCTGGGACTACAGGCGCCTCGCCACCACGCCTGGCTAAGTTTTTTTGTATTTTAGTACAGACGGGTTTCACCTACGTCCGCCAGGATGGTCTCGACTCTGACTCGGGTGGATCCGCCTGCCTCCACCTCCCAAAGTGCTGGGATTACAGGCGCGAGCCACCACGCCCGGCCTGCATGGCTCTGTTTTTAATCTGTTTTGCTTTAAGCACCATGCTAGGCTTTGGGAACACAATTACGGTTCCTGCCATCAAGAATGGCTGTCTTGGAAATCTGTACACAGAACTAAATATGTTGTGGAAAAAGGAGAAAGTCCATTATATTAATGTGCAATATAAATGTTCATGTGGTCTGCAACTTTCTGGGGCAATCCTTTCCCTAGTAATTAAGTAGTTTTAAGTGCCTGTATAACTGCAGGAATTCAAGTGGCTCAGTGCTGTCACCAGAATGTCTGATAATTCCTGGACAGAGAGAGAAGTGATGCAAATGTGTGCTTACATATGGAGTTGATGTCATCTCCTGCACCAGCCTCCTGCCCTGGGCAGACTGTTGTGGTCATTTGGGTGAGCTCCCTAGCACAGCAGATTTCTTGTCAGCCATCACTTTTCAAACTCTGGACTTCTGCCCTTTGGCTGGGAACTGCTCACTTTCCTTAGAACTTTCCCCTCCCCTCTCCTGACTTCTCTAAATCCCAGAGCTCCAACCTCTACCTCCTGGAAAATTTTCTAAGCTAAAATCACTCTTCCTTTTTATCTGCAGATAGTTTGAAATTTATACGTTAAAACTTATTTGTGAAAAGAAAAGTAACTTTAAAAATATATAACTGGTCTCATTACACTCTGGAGCAACAATTCCAAATGATGGTAGGAAAACCCCAAAATTGGCCGTCAAAAGGCATAGATACAGCCCTTCCTGTTTAAAAGAGGTATTTTTGAAAAACTTCAAATCTCTTTTGGGAAAGGCGGAATCTTTCATGGTTTCTTCTCCCTCCCCATTTTGGGAATGACATCCTGGGGCAGAGGATGAACTTACAGAGTGTGCTGGCCGTGAGAAGCTGGGTCTAGGTGGCATTTTTTTTTCTCTTTTCTGATGGTTCTCTGCCACCAGTTCCTTGGCCTCTCCCCATCAATTGCCAACATTTCCATGGCTGGTTTAATCTGTGATTGATTATCCCTGGTGAAGGCAATGGGGCTCAGCCACCTTGCCTGCTGGTAGCCCCAGCATGGCTCTGCTCCTACTCACATCCTTCCAGTTTGCTGGTGCTGCAGCCTGATCCTGGGCGGGTGTGGTCTGGGCTGTGGCCCCTGGCTTCAGGCCAGTTCTACCCTCTCCATGACCATCCTGAAAACCAATTTACTGCACGTTGACTCACTAAAATCAGCCCATCAACTAATCAGAAATTAATACATCAAATCAATTCTCCAATTTTATCAATATGCCAAAAACTTGACTTTAAAGATTTTGTCCTTTTATGTTGAATTGAATGGTTTTTACAGCTTTTGAAGACTTCTGAAAATGTTTGGTTAATTTGCTTTTCCTTTTGTTTTCATAGTACCTTATAAATAATGTTCAATTTGTCAGATGTTGGGGACACAGGAAGAAGATGATAATGGTGACAGAGTGTTTTTCATCTTCCCAAGTGTCCCCACAAAAACAGAGAGTGCAATTGGGATAGCAAAGGATAATACCCACAGACAGTGTCTCTTTATCAGACCAGGGACATCCCTAGAAGATCCCGCGAGACTCTAGGATGTGTGTGGGTAGATCCAAGCTGTAGATCCAAGGTAGATCCTGTGGGCTCTAGTGCCATGTGGAGGTAGCAGAGGGTTGAAAGGAGAGGGTTCTGGTGTTTCTAAGATCTTGGGAACACAGAATTGGCCAGTGCGTGCCCACCTCCCGAAAGAGGTGATCTCAGTCTAGAATGAATCCTCAGCAGAGAGCTCTAAGGACCTAGACTTTTGTAAATTTAGAAACTCCCTTTTCTCTTACCAATGTCTAATTTTTAAGACTATGACTTTGATATGGCTGTCAATATTCTGTTTTGGCATATTGTTTGCTTTTGGTCTTCTGTGATAAAAATCCAAATTTTCCCCTGGATGAATAGGCATAAGGTCACATCTAAAGAAGTGCAAAAGGAAAACATTAAGAACTCTAGTAAATTAATGTTTTTATAATAACATATATCCCCATATGCTTCACAGAAACATGTAACTTCTGTCTATACGAGCTTTGGGTATTTCATTTATAATGAAATGGCACATTAACGTGTTTTTCTAAATCAAAGGTCAATTTCCTCCTTGAGATTAATTACATCTCCAGAATATTAAAGCAGCTTCTGACACCATGTATTTGAAACAGCAATTTCCCGTGTTTACTATAAGAAGAATAAATAAATTGTTGTGTAATACACAAAAGGGAATTCTTAATTCTGTCCTCGGTAGGAGAAGTTAGAGAGAAGATGACATATGAACTGTGCCTTGGAGGATAAATATGAGTTTACTGATGTGGAGAAGAGGATGAGAGCCTTGCAAGGAGAGAAGACGGCCTGGGCAAAGGCACAGAGGCCTGAAAGCATATGGTAGGCAGGGGACTGCTGTGTGGCCAAGGAGATGAGGAGCTGGAGGAGACGAGGCTTAGAAAACAGGCTGGTGTCAAATTGTGAAAGCCGCAGATGTCCTGCTAATGTAATAGGGTTGTACTTCATCTATGATTAATGGCAAGCAGGCACAGTTTTTGTTTTGGAGCCAGGTGAAAGCAGGATTGACTTGAATTGATAGAAAGAGAAAAGAGGCAGCAAACCATTTAATTAATTGATCAATCAATTAATTATCCCAGTCTCCTTGTGAAAATTCCAAACCTTATCACTCTCTGCTCTCTCCACATTCAGTTCTACATAGCAGCAGGAATTCCTTGCCTCTTACTTCATCAAGAAAATTAGTCAGGCACGCCCTTCATCAGTGACATTCTGACCATTCTGAGACCCTGGCTTCTCTTTTTTCTTCTTCCTCAAGTCTCAGAGGCTGGGGCTCTTCCTGCTCCAGGCTAACCCTGACCTCCACCTGTGCCATCAAAACCTTCACTGCTGCCTCCACCGGGAGCTTGTCTCAGCCGTCCTCCCCTCTATCTCTCTGTTAACTCTGTTCAGTCTCTTGCTACAAGACCCTTCTCCTCAGTTTAGAATTGAGGCTCAAATCTTCCTTGTCCTCAATGCTCTTCTCATCTCCCTAGCTTCCACCCCATCTCTCTTCTTTACTCTTCCCAGGTTCCTTAAAGAAAATGCTACACTTCTGTGTTTCCTTTCTCCCCTCCCACACATTCTCAGCCCCATCACAGTCTGACTTCCTTGTCCATGGCCTCAATGGGACAGAAATTGATCGCTAAGGTCATCAAATCTTTATCTTAGTAGATTTCTCTGCTGCTTTCATCACAGTGGATCGTTCTGCTTTCTTGACTTCTCTCCTTATTCAGATTTCAAGACATTACACTCCTCTGGTTTTCTTGACACCATTCAGATCATTCATTCTGAGGCTTCTGCTCCTCTGGGAATCCATAAATGCAGGGTCTCTCTAGGGATCTGTCCCCAGCTAACAAGGTCTCCTCGATCAAATATTCATTTATATAGCTTCAATTCTTTTTGTTGTTGTTGTTTTGTTTTGTTTTGAGATGGAGTCTTGATCTGTCGCCAGGCTGAGTGCAGTGGCACGATCTCGGCTCACTGCAACCTCCGACTCCCAGGTTCAAGTGATTCTCCTGTCTCAGCCTCCTGAGTAGTTGGGATTACAGCTGCGTGCCACCACACACCCAGCTAATTTTTGTATTTTTAGTAAAGACGGGGTTTCACCATGTTGGCCAGGATGGTCTCCATCTCCTGATCTCGTGATCTGCCCACCTTGGCCTCCCAAAGTGCTGGGATTACAGGTGTGAGCCACTGCGCCTGGCCTGTATAGCTTCAATTCTTAGTCATCTAATTATGTCTAACATAGTAAAGGACAACCCTTGGCGACTACCAGGTGCTTAGTAGCTGTCACATCCTTTCTTCTCCCCCGACCTTTTGAATACAGCAACCTGGTCTTCTAGTAATGGAGAGCAAAATCTAACCATTCCACCTTCTCTCTCCTTAGGACCACAGTTTTATTCTTCTAGGTATCTCTACTTTCTCTAACATTAATCCACCTCTTTTTCCGTTTCCGTACACTCACTTTCCTGCTTTGGTTGTCTTCATCTGATCAAAATGAAAAATTAAAAGATATTTGAATGTTGTTGTGTAATAGCTAATCTATTACAAAATGTTTATATTCTTAGGCATGCAGTTTTATTATGCAATCACAAATGGCTTTGTACATTTGACTTTTCTCAAAACCAAAAATCAGTTTTTAAAATTGCTTTTTACTTACGTGGTGCTTGCTTGATGAAAACAAGCAACTAGGAAAAAACCGGTCTACTTCCTCTCAAACAGTGTCTCCAACTTTGTGGCTTGCCTGGCTACCAGGCCCTTCTTGGGAAATAGTCTGCCAGACACAAATGACACTCTCAGTTCCCACTGCCCATTGGCCCATGAGGGAATGGAGAACGTTGTCTTTGGAGAAGTAGGTGCTTACCGCAGAAACAGCCTTTCGTGAGGTTGCCTCAGTACTGCTTTCACTTTCCCGTCACATGCAAAGTGGCCCAGCAAACAGCAGCCCCTCCCCGGAACTATTTCCTTCCTTTCTCAGACAGCTGCATCTCCTGCTCTCTGGAAAGTTTTGTGAGGAAATGGATTGCCTCCTTTCTTGGTGAAGATTAACTCCATTACTAAGTTCTTAACCTTTTTTGTTTATATAGCTCTCATTCCAAAAGACAACCTCCTTGATGGGGCTAGAAAGTTATATGTTTGTAAATAATCAGAGACAGACCAAGGAAAAGGACAGAGCTGGCCACTGAGCCCAGAGGGCTCTGTTATCAATCCGATAACATGGCAATTCACTGCTAGTCTTCTGCAAAAGACATGTAACCCAAAGGAGACCCTGAGACACAAGGAAAGAGCAACTCTGTAGAGGACTTAGAGGCAATCTCTTTAATTGGAGGGGCTGAATAGTTTTTCTCTCATGGTTTGCAGCTCAGTGTAAAGCCAGGCAAGCTCCCAGGAGGCCATCCAGGCTGAGGTCCCTAGAGAATCTCAAAGACCACGCCAAAGGGTCACTCCTGTCTCAGCAACTGAATAGGAAACATTGTTGCCACCAAACTGAGCAAATCTGAGAAACTTAGTCCAGGAGGGAAGGGAGGACTTCGGGGCTTAGAGTTAAGCAGACCACTGCCCAGACAGGCGATAGCAAGGACGGGCAGAGTCCAAAGTGTCCTTTGAGACAGAGGCAGCATCAAGGGTGTGGTGATAATCCAAGGACGTGGTAGAATTTCAGGGGATAAACCCACAGAGAAAAACTGTATACGTGGCCAGCGTGGATTAGCCTCAGAGCCAAGGGGAGGTTTGATAGGATTGAGATGTCTTCATGAGGCCAACCTGGAGTGGGACGGCTCTCATTTCCAGAGGATTTAGTAAGTAGGTTTTGGCAGAGAGTCAGGCTGGGACCAGCTATAAAGGCTTTGCTGATCTGACTTGACTTAGTGCCATAGGAAAGTGAAGGCAGGAAACTGATGTTAATTGATTCTGGGCCTCTTGTTTTCTGCCTCAAAACAGAGAGCTCTGGGGTTGAGGAGAGAATCATACTAGCAACCAATAAATGCCTTGAAAGATGTAAAGGGGCAAATGTGAAAACGTATTTTATATGTCATGTCAAAGTCCAGTTTGTCTGGAGCACACCGTGTTTGTAAGGACACGGGGAGGTTAGGCTGAGGAAAGACTGTAGACAACCTGCAATGCCAGGCTCAGGTTGTGGGACTTTGCAGGCAATGGAGAGACAGCGAAGGTTTGTGAGGAGGAGGTGAGATGATCATGGTTGTGTTCTAGGACTATTAACCTGGCACTAGTGTAGCAAATAAATTCCATCTGAAGGTGGCAGGAAGGTTAAAGAAAAAATAAGAACAGCCTTAGCCAACTGCTTTGGAGAATAACAGGGTAAGCTCAGAAATGCCCAATTTGATACAATAATTATCACAAAAGGAGTTGCATTTGTAACATACTTTTTTTTTGAGACGGAGTCTCACTCTGTTGCCTGGGCTGGAGGCTGGAGGCTGGGGTGCGGAGTGCAGTGGTGTGATATGGGCTCGCTGCAAGCTCCTCCTCCCGGGTTCACGCCATTCTCTTGCCTCAACCTCCCGAGTAGCTGGGACTACAGGTGCCCGCCACCATGCCCTGCTAATTTTTTGTATTTTTAGTAGAGACGGGGTTTCACCGTGTTAGCCAGTGGTCTCAACTTCCTGACCTCATGATCCGCCCGTCTCGGCCTCCCAAAGTGCTGGGATTACAGGCCTGAGCCACCGCGCCCGGACATACGTATTACTTTTTAATGTGCCTTTTCATCCATCACATCATCTGGTGCCTCTAGTGCGACCTTCCAAGTCCATCCTCCTTCCTGACCCTATCCATCTAGGCTCAGCCCCTGGGAGTGTGCCCACTGCTCCTACAGTGCCTTCCACCGCTGGTCCTGAGTTTTGGAGAAGACATAGGGAGATGACAAAGCTCTAGAAACAACAGAAACAATCTAGGGAATGGGGTGGTCACTATGAGAGGAATAAAAGATGTCCATTGTAGACAGCATATATGGTGCAAGTCTATAATCTCGGAAAAAGTCAGACTACATTAACCCTGTTCACCAAATCCTGAAACACACAACAGGGAGAGTCTTTTAAACTTTGAAGATGGTAAGTTTAACATAAGTAAAAAGGCAGACTCTCTCATACCAAGGCTAATAAACCTATGGGAATCTGTTAGTCCCAAAAGTGAAAAGTGTAAATTCTCAAAACATGTAAATATATTTTAAAAAATCTACTCACACACACACAAGGGTGGCAGAAACTTGAAGAATTGCTAAGAGAGCTCAAGGGTATTTATGGCTATTTAACTTATGAAGCTTCTGTGGAGGAAATCTGTCCTTCTACACTTTGTTGCTGCTGAAAGAGCTGTGCCTACAGCAATATCCACCAGGAGTGATTTTTGCCTCCAGAGGATATTTGCCAATGTTTGCAAACATTTTTGTTCTCACACTAGGAGAGGGGAGCACTATTGGTATCTGCTGGGTGTAGCCCAGGGATGATCTTGCAATGCATAGGACAGCCTCCAGCACAACGAATTATTCAGCCCAAAATGGCAATGGTGCCAGGTTGAGAAACCCTGGCTTAGGGTCACGCTCCTGCCCCAAAGTGCAGTTGCTATTGTTTGCAAGTTTAATTATTTCAGGAGCTATACTTCTGTTAAGGACTGAATTGTATCCCTCCCCACAACTGGAAATTCCTATGTTGAAACCTTAACACCTAATGTGACTGCTTTGGAGAGAGGGCCTTTAAATAGGTAATTAAGGTGAAAGGAGGTCATCCAGGTGGGGCCCTAAGCCAATGAGACTGGTGTCCTTATAAGAAGAGGAAGAGGCACCAGGAGAGCAAATGCACAGAGGCCCTGTGAGGACACAGTGAGAAGGCAGTCATCTAGTCATCTCCAGTCCAGCAAGAGAGGCCTCAGAATGGAACCTACCTTGCTGGCAACTTGATCTTGGATTTTCAGGCTCTGAGAAAATAAGTTTAAGTTTAAGCCACCCAGCCTGTGGTATCTTGTTATGGTGGCCCTGGCTAACTAATCCACCCTTTCTCATTTACCTTTAGCTCTTCGTCACTCAATAAGTTTCCACTGAAAACTAGATGCTGGTGTGGCTCCCCCTGCCCGATACGCACACGTGGCCCATCTCAGATGGACCTATACAAGTGGCGCTGGAACCCTGAGGGCTGAGGGGACCCCGCCTGCAGGCCAGTCAGGTGTGGGGTGAGGTGGGCACCTCAGCTTCCCTGGATCACATGGGCTACACAGGCCCGTGGATCAGGGAGAGGAAGAGCAGGGAGCTTGCAGCAACTCCTCACTGGGATGGGAGAGAAGATGTCCCCCACTTCCTCTAGTTCACCCTCTCGATTCAAGTTTGTCAGCCCCTACTGCCGAGATCAGAGGATGGCACCAGATAGACTTTTTAATTTAAAAGAAAGCAGAATTTAAAGATTAAGCAAATTCTCAGCCTATCCATATTGTGAAAACTAAGAAAGCATGTTCAGGAGAGAACACCAGTAGTGTGTCTATGTAACCATTGGATGAGGAAATTAGTATGGATCAATGATCTCAGTGGACTCTGGGTGCTATTCATCAAGGCGATGAAAGAATGACCCAAAAGCATTTCAGATCAGGGCTGCCACTCCTATCCAAGGCACAGAATGCAAGGGCATGGGGGACAGAATGATTTCAAAGGAGGGTCTGCAGGTACTTGTGGGGCTTCGACACTCACTACCATGGGCCACACAATCTCTCCATACTCCATCACAGGACTCCTAGGCTACCCCAGGTGTGGCTCCAACAGATCCTGGTTTAATGTGTGCTGTGCTCAGAAAACCTGTGAGGGCATGGTAACCTCCACCAAGATTTCAAAGGATGCTCTGGAAAGTCACAGAGTGTAGGCAGAAAGCCACCATGTGCAGGGCCACCGTGGAGAGATTGCACTGTGCAATGCCCAGTGAAGCAGTAGGGTAAGGCCACCCCTGGCACCCTAAACCAATTGAACCACTAGTGTACAATTTCAGCCTGAGAGAGCCTCGGGCACAGAGCTGCCTCAGGGGTAGGGCCACCAAAGGGAGCAACTATGAGTGCAGGGCCACACAAAGCCATGAGGCAGAGGCCACCTCCCCAGTGTGCCTGGAGGGCAGAACCTTGATTCAAAGAGATTATTTTGGAAACTTGACTTGCTCAGGACCTGGTACACTTTTCTTCTCTCCCATTCCTCCCTTTTGGAATAAGAACTTCTATCCTATGCCTGTCCCATCATTATATTTTGGAAGCAAATAGCATACTCAATTTCACAGCTGGAGAGCAATTTGCCTCACCATGAATCATACCTTGAGTCTCATCCATATGTGATTTATCCTCTTAACCCTTTTATGTGTACAGTTCAGTTGGGTAAACAATATTCACATTGTTGTGTGACAACTCTGTAACTTTTTAATATTCAAAATGAAACTTTATATTCAGGGAACAACTCCCTATATCCCGCTCTCCCAGCTCCTGGAAACCCCCACTCTATTTTCTGTTTCTATTATTTTGACTTTAGATATCTCTTGTAAGTGTAATCATGCAGTATTTATCTTTTTGTGACTGGCTTATTCCACTTACCATAATGTTCATCCATGTTGTACCATCTAACAGGATTTCTTCTTTTTTTAAGGCTGAATTATATTCCACTGCATATACATATATATATATATATATACACACCACATTTTTTTTATCCATTTATCTGTCAGTAAACTTTTGGGTTGTTCACACCCATTGGCTGCTGTAAATAATGCTGCAATATACATGAGAGCAGAAATATCTCTATGAAACGCTGATTTTGTTTCCTTTGGCTATATATCTAGAAGTGCAATCGCTGAGTCATATGATAATTTTATTCGTAAACTTTTTAGGAAATCTCATACTGTTTTCCATGGTGGCTGCACCATTTACATTCTTACCAATAGTGCACCAGGATTCCAATTCTTGACATCCTCACTAACACTTGTTATTTTTTTTTGTTTGGTTTGGTTTTATAGTGGCCACCTTAATGGCTGTGAGATAATATCTATCTCATTGTGGTTTTGATTCATGTTTCTCTGATAATTAAGGGTGTTATGCATATTTTCATACACTTGTTGGCTATTTGTATATATTATTTGAAGAATTATGTATTCAAGTCCCTTGCCCACTTTTAAACCAGGTTGTTTTTGTTTTAATTGACAAAGACAAATTATATATACCTATCATGTACAATGTGATCTTTAAAATATGTATGCATTGTGGAATGGTTAAATTGACCTAATTAATACATGCATGATATATTTCTATGGTGAGAACACTTAAAACCCACTTTCTTAGCAATCTGCAAGAATACAATGCATTGTTATTAATTATAGTCACCACATTGTACACTAGGCTTCTTGAACATATTCCTCCTATTTGACTGAAATTTTGTTTCCTGCAACAAACATCTTTCCAACCAGCAGCATTCTCAGCTCCTAATAACCACCATTCTATTCACTATTTTTATGAGTTCAACTTTTTTGGATTCACATATAAATGAGATTCTGTGGTATTTGTCTTTCTGTGGCATATTCACTTAACATAATGTTCTTCAAGTTCATCCGTTTTTGTTGTGAGTGACAGGATCTTCCTCTTTTTTAAGGCTCAATAGTATTCTATGGTGTGTATATACTACATTTTCATTATCCATTTATCTGTTGATACACCCTTAAGTTGTTTCCATATCTTAGCTATTGTGAACAATGCTGCAATGAACATGGAGCATAAATATCTCTATGAAGTGCTGATTTCATTTCCTTTGAGTGTATGCTCAGAAATGAGATTGCTGGATCATATGGTAGTTCTATTTTTAATTTTTAAGGAGTCTCCATACTGTTTTTCCATAATGACTATATAATTTACATTCCCACCAACAGTGTACAAGGGTTCCCTTTTCTCTGCACCCTTGCCAACACTTGTTACCTCTTATCTTTTGATAATAGTCATTCTAACAGTCATGAGATGATATCTCACTGTGGTTTTAATTTTCATTTCTCTGATTAGCTATGTTGAGCATTTTTTTTCATATGCCTGTTGGCCATTTGTATGTCAACTTTTGAGAAATGTCTTTTCAAATCCTTTGCTCATTTTAAAATCAGGCTGTTTGCTTGCTATTGAGTTGTTTGGATTCCTATACCCCTTATCGAGCATATGGTTTGCAAATATTTTGTCCCATTCCATAGGTTGTCTCTTCACTCTATTGATTGTTTCCTTGACTGTAAGAAAAAGAAACTTTTTAGTTTGATATAATCCCATTTGTCTATTTTTGCTTTTGTTGCCTGTGCTTTTGGGATTATATCAAAAAAAATATTGCCCAAACTAATGTCATGGAGCTTTTCTTCTATATTTTCTTCTAGTAGTTTTACAGTTTCAGGCTTTATGTATAAGCCTTTATTCTGAGTTGATTTTTGTATATGGTGTGAGATGAGAGTCTAGTTTCATTCTTCTACATGTGGATATCCAGAGACTATGCTTTACAAACCATTGTTGGTTCTTGGCACCTTTGTTGAAAATCAGTTGATCATGAATATGTGAATTTGTTTCTGGGCTCTCTATTCTGTCAATGCATCTGTTTTTATGTCAGTACCATGCTGTTTTGATTACTATGGCTTTGTAGTATATTAGTATATTTTGAAATCAGATAGTATGATGCCTCCAGTTTTGTTATTTTTGCTCACAATTGCTTTGGCTATTCAAGGTTTTTGTGATTCCATATTAATTTTAGGATTTTTTTCCTGTTTCTGTGAAAAATGTAAGGAAATTTTGATAGGGATTGCATTGAATCTGCAGATCACTTTGGGTACTACAGACATTTTAACAATATTGATTCTTATAATCTATAAACACAGGATATCTTTCAATTTATTTGTTTCTTCTTCAATTTCCTTCATCAGTATTTTATAGTTTTAAGTGTATAGGTCTTTCACCTCCTTTGTTAAATGTATTATTTTATTTATTTACTTATTTTTAGCTATTATAAATGAGATTGTTTTGTTGGTTTCATTTTCAGATAGTTCCTTGTTAGTGTGATTCTACTGATTTTTTATGTTGATTTTTGTATCCTGCAACTTTATGAGATTCCTTTATTTTTTTTCAGTACAGTTGGTATTCTGTTGCAACTAGATTTCTTTATTACTTCATAGTTTTTAAGTGGAGTCATTATGGTTTTCTATGTATATAATCATGTCATCTACAAACAGTGACAATTTACATTTTTCCTTTACAGTTTGGATGATTTTTATTTCTTACTCTTGCCTAATTGCTGGCTAGAACTTCAGTACTATGTTGAATAGAAGTGGTTAGAGTGAACCTCCTTGTCTTGTTCCTGGTCTTAGAGGAAAAAAATTTCAACTTTTCACCATTGAGAATGATGTTAGCTATGAGTTTGTCATATATGACCTTCATTGTGTTGAGGTGCATTCCTTATCTATTGAGAGTTTTTTTTTAAATCACGAAAGGATGTTGAATTTTGCCAAATGCTTTTTCAGAGTCTATTGAGATAGTCATATGGTTAGTATTCTTCATTCTGTTAAAGTAGTATATCACATTTTTAGACCTGAGTATGTTGAAACATCTTGCATCCCTGGAATAAAACCCACATGATCATGATAAATGATCCTTTTAATGTACTGTTGTATTCAGTTTACTAGTATTTTGTTGAGGATGTTTATAGGCTATTTGTCATTGTTGCTGCTGTTGAGTTCTAGAAGATCCTTATATATTCTGGATATTAAGCTCTTATTGAAAAGATAATTTGCAAATATTTTATTTCATGTTGTTTTTCACTCTGTTGATTGTTTTCACTGATGTACAGAAATGTTTAAGTTTGATGAAGTTGAATTTGTGTATTTTTTTGTTGCCTGTTTTTGGTCATATCCAATAAATTGCCAAATTTAATGCCATAAAGTTTTCTTCTATGTTTGATAGAACTTCTTCTAGGAGTTTGATACTTTTAGCTCTTACATTTAGGTCTTTTATCCATTTTGAGTTAATTTTTGTATTTGCATATAGTGTCAGGTAAGAATCCAACTTCATTATTTTCCATGTGGATGTCCAGTTTTCCCAACGCAATTTGTTGAAGAGATTGTCCTTTCCCCATTGTATACTCTTGGCACCCTAGTGGAAGATCGTTTGACCAGATACTTGAGGGTTTACTTCTGGGCTGTCTATTCTGTTCCATTGGTATATTTTTACGCCAGTACCACATTGTTTTGATTACTGTAGCTTTGTAATATGTTTGAAATGAGGAAGTGTGAGTTCTTCAACTCTGTTCATCTTTTTACTTTTTTTTGTAGTTATTTGGGATTTTTTAAGATCTCAAGGATTTCATATAACTTTTTAAGATGTCTTTTCTATTTCTAGAATTTGTAAATTTCTTTTGATAATTTTCCTCTCTTTACCTAAGTCATTAGGCATAAAGCCTTTAAAAGTCTTACAAAAAGCATATATTTGCTTTAAAAATAAGAAAAAGAAAAGGAGAAACTGTAAGTGTGGCTCAATCCAACAGAGATTTAGGTGAAAGATATCTAGATAAGACAGGTTACACTAAGTCGAAGAGAAAACACTGTCAAAACCCTGTTTTTCTTTCAGCTCCATACACCTGCTGCTTATTTGACTGAATAGAATATAATGTCTATCAATTAACACTCATTGTGTAAATAAGTGGAATAGACAGTTGACATTGGGATACTCAGAAAACAGCAAGAATCTAAGAATGTTTGAGGGGCTATTCTTAGAAAAAAACCTTTTCCATACCTCATAATCTCTGCTTTTGTGAATGCTTTCTATCTTTCAAAACAAAATCCATACTTATTCATTCATTTATCATTTATTCATTTACTCATTTATTTAACTCGATTTTATTTAGCACTTAGTGGCAGGATTCAGAATAAAGACCCCACTGTAGGACTTACGTCCTTCAATTATCCTCAGTTTTTAATGATTCATGTTTCATCTTAGCTCCTGTAACTCTTCCATATGGTCGTTCATTTACTGCACCCACAGTGTCCCGTATTTGCATGGGACTCAGGTATATATGTCTTGAATCTAGCAAGGGAGATTGTATTTTAAGAAGTTATAACAATAAACAAACTCCACTCACCCAAAGCAACTTTCTAATGGATAAATTTAAGACACAACTATAAGATGGGAGTGGCTGAAAAAGCAGGGACTTCCCAATGCCCTGAAATCATGTGATAACTTTTTATCTTCTCTAAGACTGTCTGGCATGGTTTTCTCTTCTATTATTTTTGACAAATGTGATACCTCTAGGCGTAGGTTTTTCTTTTACTTCTCATGTCTCTAACCACAAATGCTGTCACAGGCCAACAGGGAGAATTCAGCAATACATCATCCCCGAGCTGTGATGTTGGCTCTCCACCTCTATCAGCCATCAGATTTTCATATTATCTTGTCTCTCTCTTCCTCTTTCCTTACACCAAACATTGATTCATCAAGGAGTCTGACCACTTTACTATACTTCCATTTCAACTCACACACACACTCAGATTCATCACTGATAATGTCTACTTTATAAAATACTCCTTCAAAGCAGCCATTGGCCTAATCCCCAGATGATGCCATTGATCCACGACAATAGGGAGAATAATGTCTCCTCATTACTTTCTTTTCATAGTCTTTTAATTCCTTATATAGAGGCTAGTTTCAACTGCAAAAGTAACATGGGATCCTTTCTCCATCAAACACTCCCCTTGTAACATTTATATCTGCTCTGGGACAGAAATCTGTCCTCTGGACACCAGAGTAGGAGCTTTAAGAAAGGCCAAATGTTGATACAATCCAACTGATGTAGAGTGATAAGGAAGGGAGTCAGGTAGCATAAGGAAGTGGGGGGATGGGACTTACGGAGAATTTCTGATGTAGACAATGAGCTTCTTTTCTTTTTCTTAAGGGATTTCCACAATCTTCCAATCTGTGGTATTGGGGACAGTGGTAATGACATGGAGGGAAGGGCAGGAGAGGTTTATTCCAAGAGGAAGCAGTAAAAGGTGGGCCTGTGAGGACCTGTTTAGCAGGCTTTAACATCCTATGTACATGTCCTTATCTTTTGAAGTGCTCTCCTGGTCCAGGCCCTGCTTACCGTTATTCACAAATTTCAGTGTCTGAAATAATCCAGAAAGTGGCCAATCAGACATCCACAGATTAATTGATGATTTATACTTATTCTCCCTCTCTCCCTACTCTTTCTCCCTTTCTCTTCTCTCTCTCCCTCTCTCCCTCCCTTCTCTCCTTCTCCCTCTCCAACTCTCCCTCTTCATCTCTCCCTCCGCTTCCCTCCCCTCCTGTCTCCTTTCTCTCTCTTCCCACTCCAATAAAGAATGATACAGAAATGCATAACACTCCTCTGTCTCCCACCTGAAAATTTAGGGATAGGGTGGGGTCCTAAGAAGTTAGCCTTAGAATCTCTTCCTCTTACTGTGGCTTCCCTAACCCTCTGTCATAACTAATGATAAGTCTGAAAATGAACTTCCTTATCAATTCTCATTATTCTGAAAACAGACTCTAGAATCCAGCCATATTCTACTGTTTGGACCCAGTCAGGGGATTTCCAAGCATTCACAGAGAAACACAGGGTTCCGTACCTGGGTCTCCCTACCCACTGCCTCTGCACTTGGTGCCTTTGACCCTCTCTTGTTCCTCTTGCCCTTGCTACTTCCGTATAGATCACAAGCTCACTATACACAGTTTCAGTTACACACATCCGTGCAGCAGGACCTTCTCAGGGGCTTAGTCTGCCAGAAACTAGTGACGTTGCCTTTCATCCACTTTTTATTGGATAGAGAGAAATGTTACCAGAATTTCCCAGGAAAAGACCTTCTTTGAAGTCTCTACATGCATTCAGATAAATCCTTTCCCCTGATATTTTCCCTCCCTCCCCCTACTCACAGCTCTATTCAGAAGCCTGAACATGTTATGATGGCTAGGGCCTCAAATCCAGGGGACAATCTGAGGTGGAGGTGAGCAAGGAGACAGTCTACGAAGAGGCCGTGGAAGGAGAATGTTTAAGTAGCACAGGCAATCAAACCCTTCCCATTGTTCCAGGTGCCAAAGCAGGAATGAAAACTTGTCCCCTCTGTTGATGACTCTTTTTCTCTCCTAAAACTACACACCTGATGTTAGTCATCAGCCCTCCTCTTATCATTCTACACCTGCTGCTCTGGAGAACTCATCCTGGCCTGTGGCTCCCTGCAGGTCTACACTAGTAACCTCCGAATCCACAGTCTCCAGCACTCCCTCCTGCTCCCATCCCCAGGTGGCAGTCAGGAGCCTGCACTTGCCTATCTCAACATCAACATCACCCCAACACCTATTTTGTCATGCTTTCACGGGAGAATTTTTTCTCCCCAGATTTCTTTCACCTTCCCTTTGCGGTTCCTGGAATAAATAATACAAAACTTGAGGTTCTCTTGTGATGCTGCCTCTGTTTGGAGTCGAGAGAGAGAGAGAGAGAGAGAGAGAGAGAGAGAGAGAGAGACTCCCAGGAGGGAGCTGTCCCGATTCTTTTCCATCACTCGGGAGCTAGCCCTACATCTAGCCCTTAATCTAGTCTTACTGTTGGAGCCTCTTATAAAAAGATCCCATGAGCAGCCCCCTGGGAATAGCATATGTCTTTGTTCTCTGAGAGGCAATGATTTTTATCTGGACCCCACACAACTTTTCTCTTTCCCAGATAGCATCACAGTAAAAGCACATGTTCATCTTCTCTCCTTAACTTCCAACATCCCCCAGGGAAGGGTATGAAGGGAGACAGATTGCTGATTCTGTGTATTTGGGTAAACTAGGTTCCCGGCTAAAATCACTTAGTAAAAAATGCCAAGCATGGTCAAGGGAGAAGGGTTAGAGAGTTTAAAAGAATGAAATTTGGAGACAGGTGTAAACTTGAAATTTAATCTTCCCTTCACCAATTACTGTGTATGTGATTTGGGGTCATATTCTTAACTATAACTACCTATTGCCTCGTCTTAGAATAAAGATAAATAATATCTATGTCAAAACATTGCTGTGAGCATTAGTGCTCAATAGCTGTTACTACTGTACTAACGCACGTTCTTGATTTTAAACAATAGAAAGCAACCTTGAATAATTAAGCAGAAAAGGCATTTATTGGAAAGGAACTAAATAGCTCATAGAGGATGTGACAAAGGCAGGAGTTCTTCATAGTTGATATTGTATCTCCGTGCATTGAATCAGGAGACACATGATGGTGATTTGTTCTATTATCAGCGATGCTAATTTTGACTACTTGATTTTAGTGGTAACTGAGAGATTTTTTCAACCATAAAGTTACTATTTTCATTGCTTGACTTTCATGTATTAAACTTACCCTATGATGCTAATTTTGACTACTTGATTTTGGTGATAACTGACAGATTTTTCAACCATAAGTTACTATTTTCATTGCTTGATTTTCATATATTAAACTTACCCTGTGTTCATAGAATAAACTCAACTTGGTTATTATTTTACATAGTGTTTTGTTTAATTGACTAATAGATCATTTAGGAGTTTTATATCTATGTTTAAAAATGAGATGAGCCTTACTTTTGCTTTTTTGTTTTCGTTTTTGCTTCATGCTTATGAGGATTTGGCATATTGCTGCCTGAGATGAGAAATGGTCTTTTATTCCCCCGTCTTTTGGAATCGCTTGTGTAAGGTTAGCAAATACCTTCATTGAATATTTAGAAAAATTCACCCAATAAGATCATCTTTGCCTTTCTTTCACCCAATAAGATTTCTTCGTGGAAAGTTTTGTAATTACCGACTCAATTTCTTTAATAGATACAGGATTATGAAAATTTTTCTATTATTTCTTGAGTTCATTTTAGTGTTATTTTCTAGAATATGTCTATTTCATCTAGCTTTTCAAATTTGCCAGCATAAAGTTATTTATAATATTTTCTATTGTAATTTTAATGTCTATAGGACCCGTAATGACAGCACCTTTTTCATTCCTGATATTGGAATTTCATGCCTTCTGTCTTGTTTTAAAATTTTCCACAGTCTTGCTAAAATTTTATCAATATTATTAGTCTTTTCAAAGAAACAAACCTTTAGCCTTGTTGATTTTTTCTATTATTATTTCCTATCAAATTATTTTCTTCTATTATGTATATAGTTCCCTTACTTTTACTTTTCTTGGGTTAAATTTGACATTCTTTTTCTAAGTATGTGATTGATTGTCAGTGTTTCTTTCCTTCCAATTAATTATATGTACTTAGGACTGCATATAATTTTTGTCTAGAACTGACTTCGGCTTCATCTTATGTTAATAATATTTTGTAATGCAAGTATAATTTGCAGTATTTTCCATTTTCCTTCTTCCTTCCTTCTTTTATTTTTCTTTCCTTTCCTTTTCTTTTCTTTCAAGACAGGGTCTTACTCTGTTGCCCTGGCTGGAGTGCAGTGGTGCTGTCATATCTCATTGCAGCCTTAGACTCCTGAGTTCAAGTGATCCTCCCACCTCAGCCTCTTGAGAAGCTAGGACTACAGGCATGCAGCACCACACCAGCCAGCTTATATATATATATATTTTTTGGACAGATGGAGTCTCATCATGTTGTCCAGGCTGGTTTTGAATTTCCTAGGCTCAAGCAATCCTCTTGCCTCAGCCTCCCAAAGTACTGGGATTACAGGCATGAGCCACCATACCCAGCTGATATTTTCAATTTTTTATTGTCAGGGATCTGACAACAGTTAGATTTAATCTCTGATTATCTTCTTTGGTCTATTACTTTAATTTGTGTTTCTTAATTTCTAAACTCTTCAAAATTTTCTGGTTATCTTTCTGTTATTGATCTCTAGCTCCGTTCTATTTTTGTCAAAGAACATTATAAAAGATAAAATACTTTGAAATATTGTATTCTTTTTAATTCTGTTTTAGCAGTTATGTTTTTTGAGAAATTTGTCTTTTTTTTTTTTTTTTGACAAGTTGCTATGTTGTCCAGGCTAAAGTGTACTATACCCCATACTCCTGGGGTCAAGCAATCCTCCTGCCTCAGCTTTCCTAGTAGCTGGTACTACAGATGTGTGCCACCCTGCCCAGCACAGAATGTGTCCATTTTATCTAGATTATCTAATTTGTTGGCATACAATTGTCCACAGTATTCCCTTATAATTGTTTTTCATTTCTGTAAGGTGGTAGAAAGGTCTCATCTTTTATTCCTGATTTGAGTAATTCGATTCCTTTCTTTTCTTTTTTTTTTTTCTTACTCAGTCTAGCTAAAGTGTCCTCAGTTTTGATTCCTTAAAAGCAAAAACTTAGTTTTGTTGATTTTCTCTTTTTCTATTTCCTAGTTCATTTATTCCCATTCTAACATTCCTTTCACTAGTCCTGGTTTGTCTTTCTCTTTTCTAATTTCTTTTCTTTCTTTCTTTCTTTTCTTTTGAGACAGGGTTATTTTTTTGAGACGGAGTCTTGCTCTGTCACCCAGGCTAGAGTGCAGTGGCCTGATCTCCACTCCCTGCAACCTCCCCATCCCGGGTTCAAACGATTCTCCTGCCTCAGCCTCCCAAGTGGCTGGGATTATAGGTGCCTGACACCATGCCAGGCTGATTTTTGTATTTTTAGTAGAGACAGGGTTACATCATGTTGGCCAGGCTGGTCTCAAACTGCTGACTTCAAGTGATCCACCCGCCTTGGCCTTCCAAAGTTCTGGGATTACAGACGTGAGTCACGGCACCCGGCCTCTTTTCTAATTTCTTAAAGTGGAAGGTTGTTACTGATTTGCAATTTTTCTTCTTTTTTAATGTAGGTATTTACAGCTATAAATTTCTCTTTTATCATTAAAATGTCCTTACTTTTCTCTTGTGGTAATTTTTGTATTAAAGTCTATTTTGTCTGGCACTAGTGTAGCCACTCCAGCTTTCTTTTGGTTGCTCTTTGCATGGTGTATCTTTTCCTGCCTTGTACTTTCAACCTCTTTGTAACTTTGTGTCTAAGGTTTGTCTCCAGCAGAGAATACATACTTGCATCATTTTTATTTTACCCATTCTGCTAACCTAAGTTGAAATGTGTAATGCATTTATATTTAGTGTGATCACTGTAACATATTTTTATGTCTACCATTTCATTGTTTATTTTCTATTTTTCTTGTATCTTTTTTTGTTCCTCTATTCCTGTTAGTGCTTTTTGTCATGTTAAATAGACATTTTCTATTGTATCATTTTAATTCACTTATCATTTCTTTTACTCTACTTTTTTTAGTTCCTCTACTTTTTTGTCTTAGTGATTACCCTACAGATTAAAATTAGCATATTAATAATCTAGTTCGTATTAATACCAACTTAATTTCAATAGTATACAAACACTTTATTTCTATATAGCTCTGTTCCCTACCCTCGTGCTGTTATGTCATACAAATTACACCATTCTTTTTTTTTTTTTTTTGAAAGGAGTCTAGCTCTGTCTCCCAGGCTGGAGTGCAGTGGCGCCATCTTGGCTCACTGCAAGCTCTGCCTCCCAGATTCACGCCATTCTCCTGCCTCAGCCTCCCAAGTAACTAGGACTACAGGTGCCCGCCACCACGCCCGGCTAATTTTTTCTATTTTTTAGTAGAGATGGGGTTTCATCGTGTTAGCCAGGATGGTCTCGATCTCCTGACCTTGTGATCTGCCCACCTCAGCCTCCCAAAGTGCTGGGATTACAGGTGTGAGCCACCACGCCCGGCACAAATTACACCATTCTTACATGTGTGCCTATCAACACAGATTTATAAATATTGTTTGCTGAAGTTTTAAATTAAATAGAAAAAGTCATTAAAAAGTACATTTCTTGTCTTTTATATTTACCTATTTCAGTTACCTTTATTGGTGTCTTTATTTCCTTACATGGATTTGACTATATTACACTATGTTCTAGTGTCCTTCACTTGAGCCTGAAAGTGTTTTAGTACAGCTGTCTTGCTAATGATGAAATCTCTGTTTCTTTTTACCTGGAAATGTCTTAATGTCACCTTCATTTTTGAGGGATAGTTTTGCCAGATTTAGAGTTTTTGGCTGACAGCTTTTCCTCTCAGCACTTTGAATATGTCTTTCAATTGCATTCTAGCCTCCATGGTTTCCCTTTCTTTCTTTCTTTCTTTCTTTTCTTTCTTTCTTTCTTTCTTTCTTTCTTTCTTTCTTTCTTTCTTTCTTTCTCTCTCTCTCTCTCTCTTTCTTTCTTCCTCTGTCTTTTTTGTGTTTTTACTTTTTTCTTTTAAGTAGGGATGGGGTGTTGAACTCTTACACTCAAGCAATCCTCCCACCTCAGTCTCCCAAAGTGCTAGGATTAAACGCATGAGTCACCATACCTGACCCTCCATGGTTTCTAATGAAAGATCATCTGTCAATCTTCTTAGTTGAATGTGATGAGTCACTTCTCTCTTACTGGTTTCAAGATGATATCTTTGTCTTCAACTTTCAACAGATTGAGTACAATGTGTGTAGGTGTGGATCTCTTTGAGTTTATTCTACATACAGTTCATTAAGATTCTCAGATATATAGATTAACATTTTTCATCAAATTTGCAAAGTTTTCAGTCATTATTTCTTCAAACATTCTTTCTGGCACTCTTTTTTTTCATTTTAGGACCACAATTATACATATTTTGGTCTGCTTGATGGTGTTCTACAGGTATCTGAGGATCTGTTCATTTTTCTTTTCTCATTTTTCTTTTTTCTTCCTCAAATTGGATAATCAAAATTAACCTACATTTAACTTTGTTGATGATTTCTTCTGCCTGCTCAAATCTGCTGTCAAGCCAGTCTGGTGAAATTTTCATTTCTGTTATTGTATTTTTCAACTTCAGAATTTCTATTTGGTTCTTTTTTAAATATAATTCCTGTTGCTATACTCTCTATTGGGTGGTGAGACATCATTCATATGCTTTCCTTTAGTAAACATGATTTCCTTCAGTTCTTTGAATGTATTTTAAATGCTTATTTAATGTCTTTGTCTAGTAAGTCTAATTGCTGGGCTTCCTTAGATACATTTTTTAATATATTAATTTCCCCCCATGTACAGGCCATACTTTATTATTTCTTTGCATGTCTTGTAATTTCTGTAGAAAACTAGGTATTTTGTGTAATATAATGTGGCAATCCAGATAATCAGATTCTTCCCTCCCTTTCCCTTCTGGGGTTTGCTTTCATTGTTTGTTGTTGTTTTGTTTTGTGACTTTTCTGAACAAATATTACAAAGTCTGAATCTTTGTTATGTGTAGCTATTAAACTTTTTCTCAGTTAGCTCTGTGGTCACCTAATGTTTGAATAAAGGTTTCCTAAAATGCCTGGAATAAACACATCTCCTAGTCTTTCCTGGGGGTCTTTGTCTTTGTTTTGTGTTGCTATAAGAGAATACCTGAGATTAGGTAATTTATAAAGAAAAAAGGTTTATTTTACTCATGGTTCTGCAGGTTGGAAAGTTCAATATTAGACAACTGCATTCAGTGGTTTCTGCTGAGGTCTTTGTGCTGTGTCAACACATGGCAGAGAAACAAAAGGAGAACCAGGTACATGTGAAGAGGACAAAACAAGAGAGGCAAACTCACTTTATAACAACCCACTCTCATGGGAACTTGATAACTAACCCAGTCTTTCAAGAAAGACACAATCCAACTTAATGACTTAAGCACCTCTTAAAGGCACCATCTCCCAACACCACCAGATTGGGAACCAAGCCTCAGAATAAGTTTTGATGAGGACAAGCCATATTCAAACCACAGCAGGTTCTGTGTGCGTGTTGGTGAATACCTTCAACACTCACCCAGACAACTGACAACTCTGTTTTACCCTTTATTTCCTCCTTGTACAGAGCCCCAAGGCCAGTCCAAGAAGAAATCTTACAATCTTCTCAGGTCTTTCCTAAGTATGCACCCCGTCCTGCATATGTACATGGCCTTCTAGAATTCCAGGAATATGATGGAAATAATCAAAGCCCCTTGGACATCTCATTTTCCAGATTATCCCTTTAAGCTTTTTATTTAATCTCTCGTTTTCCTCAACTGTTATCCACTGCCTCAGGCAACTCAGTTGCCTTTAATTGTTTCCAGTAAATATTTTCATGAAAAAAGATTTTTGCACTGGACAAATTCCCAATCAGGTCAAATGAGACCTACTTTGCAAATTGGGTATTCCAGGAAACCACCAGACAGGTAAAATAATGACAATTCTCTGATCACAAGGTTTTGGAAAAGCCCCAGCTCTATGCTGTTCCCTCCAGGCTGCTGGTTTTCACCATGATTACAGCTTGTTGGTTTTCAAGTCTACTGCAGAACCTGAGAGGACAGAATGGGAATTGTACAAGTTAAAATGTCACAAAACTGTTTTTCTTTAGTAAATGTTCCCTGGATTGCTGCAAGACTTTGGTTAATTTCCAGAGTTCTGAAAAAGTTGATTTTTTACATTTTTTGTCACTTTTCTTGTTGCTTTTATGGAGAGGAGAGTTTTTAGAGGTTCTTACTTTGTTATTTTTGCCAGTATTGACCCATCTATAGGAGTTTTTAAAAATTCACATCATTGTCATTTTTTAGTTCTAGAATTTCTATTTATTTTCTATACATTCTATTTCTTTAACAAAATTTTTCATTATGATTTCTATTATCTTGAACATATTCATTATAGCTATTGTAAAGTTTATCTCTAATCCAATAATTAAGTTATTCATTATTTTTCTCAGTGATGCACTCTTCTTCCAGAAGGAATTTGCCCTATCCTCTGTCAGGCATATAGAGTGGAAAGTGATCCTTATTTTAATCTGGAATGGATCTGACTTGAAGCAGGGTTTAAGTTTTTTCTGGTTGTCATTGTCTACTGTTTCACTGACATCCTGACCCCTTAAATTTGGCAGCCTCAAACACCATTCTTTGTCTCTCCATGGCCATAAGTTGTCTGCTAGAATTATCGGTCTGTTGCTCTGCCCTAAAAATAAGATAATTTCTTTAGGAGTAAAGGAACTGGAGGATGTTGGCTCCTCTCTTGTTATCTTCTTTTGATGATCTTGTCTTCTCAAACTGTGATCACCTTAAGAGTTTTATTATTCCCTCAAGCGTATATTTTTTGTAGTTGTTTTTTGTTTTTTTTTTTTCCTTTGAGAGGGGTCTTGCTCTCTCACCCAGGCAGGAGTGCAGTGGTGTGATCATAGCTCACTGCAGACTCAGCTTCCTGAGCTCCAGTGCTCAAGCAATCCTCCTGCCTCAGCCTCCCAAGTAGCTAGGACTATAGGCATGCACCACCATGCCCAGTTGATTTTTTATTTTTTTTGAGACTGGGTCTTGCTATGTTGCCCAAGCTGGTCTTAAGACTCCTAGGCTCAAGTGATCGTCCTGCCTTGGCCTCTTAAAGTGCTGGGATTACAGGTATGAGCCACTGTGCCCGGCCTATTTTTTATGTGTTATCTGGCTTTACTCATTCTTATTGGAAGGAACATTAATATTGTACAAGTTATTCCATCATAGCCAAAAAGCAGAAGGCAATCCACAGTATTGTTTTTTTATTTACAACTAGGGATAGAATTGGAACCTCAGGTCTTACTAGTCTCTTCCTTCATAATCTCTTATTTCAGAAGTGGAAGTTGATATTGGACATCTTCCAGTAGCCAAGCATATATATTACATTAATATAGTATGGATCTGGGAGCTAACCAAATGATATGTTATGACTATCATAATCTACCACTTTGACCAGCAAACCATAGTCACTCCTTGGTGGGAGAATACAACTGATCAAACATACATTATGTCTGGGACTAGAAGAAAAATAATTTTATTCCTCTTCAGTTACTATACGGTAATCATTAATCTCAGATACTCTTAGAATTAATGACACTCATTAACCAGTTTATCATTGATGTCATTGTTGTCATAGTAAATTAGAAATGAGGGATTATCTTCATCAATGTCAGTATTTCAAGTAATATCAGCAAGAAATTAATAATAATCTGTATAGATGTGCTTGGGCAGATTCATTTGAGGCTGGGGAAAGAGAATGGTCAAGTACATCAAGTACATGGTCTGGTAAAGGTAAGGCGTCCAGTATGGCTAGAGTGTAGTGTACAATAGCATGACAGAGAGTAAATGACTAGAGTAATGAGTTGATGCTTTTTATTTACTACTTCTCTGCCTCTCTCTGGGTAGAAAGGAGGTAAACAATATCAAATGTTGGCAAGTGACAATATATTACTATGGCTTTATGCTGAAGAATCAAGGCCTATGGGTGATTAGTAAGCACATAAAACACAATATTGAGAGTTCTAAGATCATTAGTATTAGAATCAGTCATCCTTAGTTTAAGCCTATCTATGTCCCTGATTAAGCCTGTGTAATAATTTAACTATGTGGAATTATAAATGGAGTGGATGTAAAACCATAAATACCTTTTCTACCTTGTGTATCCCCAAGTTAACTTTCCCTTATTTGAATTTCTGAAATATCTATGGTCACTCTATTGCCACCTAACAAGGGGCAAAAATGTACGATAGATGAGAAGTCAGAATGAAGAAAGACAACAGTCTTAACAATTTGCTGTTAAATTATCTTACTTTTTGCAGATTGTACAAAAATATATGATGTTAAAAGGCTTCTGCAAGAAGGAGTCCTGAATATTAAGTCTCTTTAGCTTAAAGGTAAGTCAGCGTCTGTATAAGGACAATTTCATTCCTATACTTGCTTCCTATTTTCTTTCCTTTTTCTCTGGATTTGGCTCTCTCCTATCTTCTTTTTCTTGTCACTGTATTTATTCATATTTTTTTGCCTGTTTTCCAACTGGCTGTAATTCAGAAATGAAAAATATGTATCTTAATATTTTGATGTATTCATTTACTTAATAATGTAAGTTCTGAAGATTTGGAATGTATAAGTGAAAATTTCATTATGCTTTGTCTCTGTAAAATAAAAACTAAACTACATGTTTGGGTTGGGGGATTGATTTTTGTTTTTAATTTAAAAATTTTTTTGATACATTATATTTGAACATATTCATGGGGTACATGTGGTATTTTGTCACATGCATGCAATGTAATGATGAAGTCATTACAAGAAGGGTATTTAGGGCCTCTATCACCCACCATTTATCATTTTTATGCATGGGGTACATTTCAAGTCCTGTCTTCTAGTTTTTTTGAAAAATACCATACATTGTTGTTGACTATAGTCACCCTACTCTGCTATCAAACATTAGAATTTATTCTTTATATTAGTGTAGATTCATAACCATTAACCAACATCTCTTTATCTCTGTCCACTTCCTAGTCTCTGGTATCTGTCATTCTACTTTCTACCCTGATGTGATCAACTTTTTAAACTCCCACATACGAGTGAGAACATGTGATATTTGTTTTTCTGTGCTTAGCTTATTTCACTTAACATTATGATGTCCACTTCCATCCATATTACTGCAAATGACATGATTTCATCTTTTTAAATGGCTGAATAGTTTCATTGTCTATATATACTACATTTTCTTTATCCATTCATCCATTCATGGACACTTAGGTTGATTCCATATCTTGGCTATTGTGAATAGTGCTGTAATAAACATGGGAGTGCATATATCCCTTTGATACATTAATTTATTTTCCATTTGGATAAATATTAATTAGTGAGATTGCTTGTGTAGTAATTCTATTTTTAGTTTTTTGAGAAATCTCCATACTATTTTCCATAGTGGCTGTACTAATTTACATTCCAAGCAATGGTGAATAAGAGTTCCCTTTTCTCTTTTGGTTACATATGAACTTTAAAGTAGTTTTTTCCAATCCTGTGAAGAAAGTCATTGGTAGCTTGATGGGGATGGCATTGAATCTATAAATTACCTTGGGCACTATGACCATTTTCACGATATTGATTTTTCCTATCCATGAGCATAGAATATTCTTCCATTTGTTTGTGTCCTCTTTTATCTTGTTGAGCAGTGGTTTGTAGTTGTCCTTGAAGAGGTCCTTCACACTACTTTAAAGTTCATATGGAACCAAAAAAGAGCCTGCATTGCCAAGACAATCCTCACCCAAAAGAACAAGGAGGCATCACACTACCTGACTTCAAACTGTACTACAAGGCTACAGTAACCAAAACAGCATGGTACTGGTACCAAAACAGAGATATAGACCAATGGAACAGAACAGAGCCCTCAGAAATAATACCACACATCTACAACCATCTGATCTTTGACAAACCTGACAAAAACAAGAAGTGGGAAAAGGATTCCCTATTTAATAAATGGTGCGGGAAAACTGGCTAGCCATATGTAGAAAGCTGAACCTGGATCACTTCCTTACACCTTATACAAAAATTAATTCAAGATGGATTAAAGACTTAAATGTTAGACCTAAAACCATAAAAACCCTAGAAGAAAACCTAGACAATACCATTCAGGACATAGACATGGGCAAGGACTTCATGTCTAAAACACCAAAAGCAATGGCAACAAAAGCTAAAATTGACAAATGGGATCTAATTAAACTAAAGAGCTTCTGCATAGCAAAAGAAACTACCATCAGAGTGAGCAGGCAACCTACAGAATGGGAGAAAATTTTTGCAATCTACTCATCTGACAAAGAGCTAATATCCAGAATCTACAAAGAACTCAAACAAATTTACAAGAAAAAAAACAAACAACCCCATCAAAAAGTGGGCAAAGGATATGAACAGACACTTCTCAAAAGAAGACATGTATGCAGCCAACAGACACATGAAAAAATGCTCATCATCATTGGCCATCAGAGAAATGCAAATCGAACCCACAATGAGATACCATCTCACACCAGTTAGAATGACAATCATTAAAAAGTCAGGAAACAACAGATGCTGGAGAGGGTGTGGAGAAATAGCAACACTTTTACACTGTTGGTGGGACTGTAAACTAGTTCAACCATTGTGGAAGACAGTGTGGTGATTCCTCAAGGATCTAGAACTAGAAATACCATTTGACCCAGCTATCCAATTACTAGGTATATACCCAGAGGATTATAAATCATGCTACTATAAAGACACATGCACACGTATGTTTATTGTGGCACTATTCACAATAGCAAAGACTTGGAAGCAACCCAAATGTCCATCAATGGTAGACTGGATTAAGAAAATGTGGTATATATACACCATGGAATACTATGCAGCCATAAAAAAGGATGAGTTCATGTCCTTTGTAGGGACATAGATGAAGCTGGAAACCATCATTCTCAGCAAACTATCGCAAGGACAAAAAAACTAAATACCACATGTTCTCACTCATAGGTGGGAATCGAACAATGAGAACACTTGGACACAGGAAGGGGAACATCACACACCTGGGCCTGTCATGGGGTTGGGGGAGGGGAGAGGGATAGCATTAGGAGATATACGTAATGTAAATGAGGAATTAATGGGTGCAGCACACCAACATGGCACACGTATACATATGTAACAAACCTGTGCATTGTGCACATGTACCCTAGAACTTAAAAGCATAATAATAATAGTAAAAATAATAATAAAAAGAGTTCCGTTTTCTCCATATCTTTGCCAACACCTGTGTTTTTTTGTTTTTTTTTAATCTTTTTCATAATAGCCATCCTAACTGGGATAAAATGATATCTCATTGTGGTTGTTTGTTTTGTTTTTTGTAGTGATGGGATCTCACTACGTTGCTTAGGCTGGTCTCAAACTCCTGGCTCAAGTGATCCTCCCACCTTGGCCTTTGAAAGTGTTGGCATTACAGTCATGAGCCACTGTGGCTTGGCCTCATTGTGGTTGTGATTTGCACTTCCCTGATGATTAGTGATGCTGAGCATTCTTTCATGTACCTGTTGACCATTTATATGTCATCTTTTCTTTCTCTTGCTCTGATTTTTCTTTTCTCAATGAAGAGAACAAACGTCTATCTTCTTTTGGGAAATGTCTGTTCATGTCCTTTGCTCAATTTTAAAAAATGGAATTATTTATTTATTTATTTATTTATTTATTTATTTATTTGTGTATTTATTTATTTTTGAGACTAGATCTTGCCCAGGCTAGAGTGCAGTGGTGCCATAGTTCACTGCAGAATCAAATTCCTGGGCTCAAGCTATCCTTTTGCCTCAGTCCTTCAGCTGGGACTACAGGCTCATGTCACCATACCAGACTATTTTTTTTTTAAATTTTAGTAAGAGACTGAGGTCTAGTTATGCTTCCTAGGCTGATCTTGAACTCCTGGACTCAAGCGATCCTTCTGCTGTAGCCTCCCAAAGTGCTGACATTACAGGCATTAGCCACCACACCTGGCCAGGATTATTTATGTTTTTACTATGAAGATGTTTGAGCTCCTTGTATATTCTGGAAATTCATCCCCTGTTGGATGAGTAGCTTGCATATATTTTCTCCCATTCAAGAGATTTTATCTTCACTCTGTAGATTGTTTCTTTTGCTGTGCAGAAACTTTTTAGTTTAATATAGTTCCTTTTGTCCATTTTTGGTTTTGTCGCTGGTGCTTTTGAGATCTTAGTCATAAAATCTTTGCCTAGACCAATGTCCTGAATAATTTTTTCTATGTTTTCTTCTAGCAGATTTATAGTTTCAGATATTATGTTTAAGTCTTTAATCTATCTTGAGCTGATTTTTGTATATGATGAGAAGTAGGGGTCCAGTTTCATTCTTCTGCATATCGTCATCCAGTGTTCCCAGCACCATTTATAGAAGAGGATGTCATATCTCCAATGAATGTTCTTCATAGCTTCATTGAATATAAGTCAGCTGTAAATATGTAGATTTATTTCTGGGTTTTCTATTCTGTTCTATTCTTTTTTAAAAAAATTATTTCTATAGATTATTAGGGAACAAGTGGTGTTTGGTTACATGAGTGAGTTCTTTAGTGAAGATTTTTGAGACTTTGGTGCACCCATCACCTGAGCAGTATACACTGCAACCAATTTGTACTCTTTTATCCCTCACCCGCTTCCCACCCTTTCCTGCTGAGTCCCCAAATTCCACTGTGTCATTCTTATGCCTTTGCATCCTCATAGCTTAGCTCCCACTTATGAGTGAGAACATATGATGCCTGGTTTACCCTTCCTCAGTTACTGCACTTAGAATAATAGTCTCCAATCTCAAACAGGTCACTGCAAATGCCATTAATTCATTCCTTTTTATGGCTGAGTAGTATTCCATCATATATATATGTTCCATCATATATAGATGTTCCATCATATATAGATATTCCATCATATATATATTCCATCATATATATATCTCTCACAATTTCTTTATCCACTCATTGGATTGCTTCCACATTTTTGCAATTGCAAATTGTGCTACTATAAACATGTGTGTGCAAGTATCTTTTTCATGTAATGACTTATTTTCCTTTGGGTAGATACCCAGTAGTGGTGTTGCTGGATCAAATGGTAGTTCTACTTTTAGAACTCTTTAAGGAATCTCCACACTGTTTTCCATAGTGGTTTTACCAGTTTAATTCCCACCAGCAGTGGACAAGTGTTCTCTGTTCACCACATCCTGGCCAACATCTATTATTTTTTGATTTTTTGATTATGGCAATTCTTGCAGGAGTGAGATGGTATTGCATTGTGGTTTTGATTTGCATTTTCCTGATTATTAGTGATGCTGAGCAATTTTTCATATATTTTGTTGGCCATTTGTATGTCTTCTTTTGAGAATTGTGTATTCATGCCCTTAACCCATTTTTTATGGGATTGTTTTTTTTTTACTTACTAATTTGTTTGAGTTCTTTGTAGATTCTGGATATTAGTCCTTTGTCATATGTATAGATTGTGAAGATTTTCTCCCACTCTGTGGGTTATCTGTTTACTCTGCTGACTTCCTTTTGCCATACAAAAGCTCTTTCATTTAATTAAGGTCCCAGCTATTTATCTTTGTTCTTATTACATTTACTTTTGGGTTCTTGGTCATGAAATCCTTGCCTAAGTCAATGTCTAGAAGGATTTTCCCGATGTTATCTTCTAAAATTTTTATAGTTTCACGTCTTAGATTTATGTCCTTGATCTATCTTGAGTTGATTTTTGTATAGAGTGAGAGATGAGGATCCAGTTTTATTATCCTACATGTGGCTTGTCAATTATCCCAGCTCCATTTGTTGAATAGGGTGTCCTTTCCCCACTTCATGTTTTTGTTTGCTTTGTCAAAGATCAGTTGGCTGTAAGTATTTGGGTTTATTTCTGGGTTTTCTATTCTGTTTCATTGATCTATGTGCCTACTTTTATACCAGTACCATGCTGTCTTGGTGACTATGGCCTTATATTTTGAAATCAGGTAATGTGATGCCTCCAGATTTGTTCTTTTTGGTTAGTCTTGCTTTGGCTATGTAGGCTCTTTTTTGGTTCCATATGAATTTTAGAATTGTTTTTTCTAGTTTTGTGAAGAATGATGGCAGTATTTTGATAAGAATTGCACCAAATTTGTAGATTGCTTTTGGCAGTATAGTCCTTTTCACAATATTGATTCTACCCATCCATGAGCATGGGATGTGTTTCCATTTGTTTGTGTCATCTATGATTTCTTTCAGCAGTGTTTTGTAGTTTTCCTTGTAGAGATTTCTCACCTTCTTGGTTAAGTATATTCCAAGTATTTTTTTTTTATTTTTTATTTTCGGGCAGCTATTGTAAAAGAGATTGAGTTCTTGATTTGATTCTCAGCTTGGTCATTGGTGTGTAGCAGTGCTACTTATTTGTATACATTGATTTTGTATCCTGAAAGTTTATTGAATTCATTTTTCGGATCTAGGAGCTTTTTGGATGAGTCTTTAGGGTTTTTGAGGTATATGATCATATCACCAGTGAACAGTGATGGTTTGACTTCCTCTTTACCTATTTGGGTGCCCTTTCTTTCTTTCTCTTGTCTGATTATTCTGGCTAGGACTTCCAATACAATGTTAAATAGAAGTGCTGAAAGTGAGTATTCTGGTTTCCTTCCAATTCTCAGGGGGAATGCTTTCAGCTTTTCCCTGTTCAGTATAAAATTGGCTGTGGGTTTGTCATAGATGGCTTTTATTAACTTGATGTATATCCCTTCTATGATAATTTTGCTCAGAGTTTTAATCATAAAGTGATGGTGAATTTTGTCAAATTTTTTTTCTGTGTCTATTGGGTTGATATGATTTTTGTTTTTAATTCTGTTTATGTGGTGTATCACATTTATTGACTTGCATGTGTTAAACCATCCCTACATCCCTGGTATGAAACCCACTTGATCATGGCGTATTATCCTTTTGACATGCTATTGGATTCAGTTAGCTAGTGTTTTGTTGAGGATTTTTGCACCTATGTTTATCAGGGATATTGGTATGTGGTTTTCTTTTTTCTTATGCCTGTTCCCAGTTTTAGCATTAGGGTCATACTGGCTTCATAGAATGATTTAGGGAAAATTCTCTCTTTCTCTATCTTTTGGAATAGTTTCAGTAAGATTGATACCAATTCTTCTTTGACTATCTGATAGAATTAAGCTGTGAATACATCTGGTCCTGGACTTTTTGGCAGTTTTTAAATTATTATTTTAATCTTGCTACTTGTTATTGGTCTATTCAGAGTTTCTATTTCTTCCTGATTTAATCTAGGAGGGTTGTATATTTCCAAGAATTTGTCCATCTCCTCTAGACTTTCTAGTTTGTCTGCATAAAGGTGTTCATAGTAGCCTTCAATGATATTTTTGTATTTCTGTGGTATCAGTTGTAATATCTCCTATTTCATTTCTAATTGAGCTTATTTGGATCTTCTCTCTTCTTTTCTTGGTTAATCTTGCTAATGGTCTATCAATTTTGTTTATTTGTTCCAGGAACCAGCTTTTCATTTCACTTATCTTTTGTATTTTTTGTTTCAATTTCATTTATTTCTGCTCTGATCTTTGTTATTTCTTATATTCTGATGGGTTTGGTTTATTCTTGTTTCTCTGGTTCCTTGAAGGGTGACCTTAGATTGTCTATTTGTGCTCTTTCAGACATTTTGATGTAGGTATTTATTACTATGAACTTTCCTCCTAGCACCACTTTTGCGGTCTCCTCTCCCAGAGGTGGTTTTTTTGTTTTTGTTTTTTTTGACAGAGTTTCGCTCTTGTTGCCCAGGCTGTAGTGCAGTGGCACAATCTTGGCTCACTGCAACCACCACCTCCTGGGTTCAAGCGATTCTCCTGCCTCAGCCTCCCGAGTAGCTGGGATTATAGGCACACACCACCACACCTCAGTAATTTTTGTATTTTTAGCAGAGACAGGGTTTCACCATGTTGGCCAGGCTGGTCTCGAACTCCTGACCTCAGGTGATCCACCCACCTCAGGCTCCTAAAGTGCCGGGATTACAGGAGTGAGCCACCATGCCTGGCCCTCCCAGAGTTTTTGATAAGCTGTGTCGCTATTGTGGTTCAGTTCAAAGATTTTTAAAATTTCCATCTTGATTTCATTGTTGACCCAAAGATCATTTGGGAGCAGATTATTTAATTTCCATGTATTTGTATAGCTTTGAGGATTCATTTTGGAGTTAATTTCCAGTTTTATTCCACAGTGGTCTAAGAGGGTACTTCATATAATTTTGATTTTCTTAAACTTATTGAGACTCATTTTGTGGCCTATCATAACGTCTATCTTGGAGGCTGTTCCATGTATGTGCTGATGAAAATAATCATATTTGCAGTTGTTGAGTAGAATGTTCTGTAAATATCTGTTAAATCCATTTGTTCTAGGGTGATATGGTTTGGCTCTATGTCCCCACCGTCTCACCTTGTGGCTCCCATAATTTCCACTATTGTCAGTGATGGATGGTTCTGTGAATGTTCAGATTATCTCCTGGCGCTCTCTTTCCCTGCCACCATCTGTGTAGATGGCACCCCCTCCTCCTTGCCTTCCACTATGTGATTCTTGAGGCTTCCCCAGCCATGTGTGGAACTGTAAGTCAATTAAACCTCTAAGTGCCCAGTCTCGAAGTTATGTCTTTATCCTTGATGTCCAAAATATATGCTTATACCACAGTAGAATTGGTACCAGTAGAGTGGGGCACCTCTGAAAAGATACCCAAAAATGTGGAAGCAACTTTGGAACTGGGTAATAGGCAGATGTTGCAAGAGTTTGGAGGACTCAGTAGAAGACAGGAAAATGTGGGAAATTGTGGAACTTTCTAGAGACTTGTTGAATAATGATACAGACAATGAAATTCGGACAGAGATGGTCTCAGATAGAGATGAGGAACTTGTTGGGAACTGAAGCAAAGGTGACCCTTTTTATGTTTTAGCAAAGAGACTGGTGGCATTTTGCCCCTGCCCTGGAGATTTGTGGAACTTTGAACTTGAGAGAGATGATTTAGGGTATCCGATGGAAGAAATTTATTTATTTATTTATTTATTTATTTCTTTCTTTCTTCTTTCTTTCTTTTCTTTGAGACAAAGTCTCATTCTTGTCCCCCAGGCTGGAGTGCAGTGGTGCAATCTTGGCTCACTGCAACCTCTGCCTCTCGAGTTCAAGTGATTCTCCTGCCTCAGCCTCCAGAGAAGCTGGGATTACAGGCACCTGCCACCATGCCCAACTAATTTTTGTAATTTTAGTAGAGACAGGGTTTCACCATGTTGACCAGGCTTGTCTCAAACTCCTGACCTCAGGCAATCCACCTTGGTGGAAGAAATTTCTAAGCAGCAAAGCATTCAAGATGTGACTTGGGTGCTGTTAAAAGCATTCAGTTTTAAAAGGGAAGCATCATAAAAGTTTGGAAAATTTGCAGCCTGACAATGTGATAGAAAAGAAAATCCCATTTTCTGAGGAGAAATTCAAGCCAGCTGCAGAATTTTGCATACATAACGAGGAGCTGAGTGTTAGTCCCCAAGACAAGTCCCTTCTGCTGCTTCCTCTACCCCTGTATTTCCCTCAGCTCTCTAAATTGACTCAGCTCCAGATCAGATCAGAATCTTCTCCCATGATCTAGACCTTCAGACTCCCTAGTGAGGTATGTGTTTAGGGGTGGACATCCCCCTTTCCGACTTCCACAATTTGGGCACTCATAGTATTTGGGACGTCTCCCAGGTCCTGCAGGAGCAATCTGCATCATTCAGAGGGTCTGTGGGTTCTCTCGGCTTTCCCAATTTATTCCTGCAGTAGGTCTGGAGCAAAAATTCATGATGCGAGACTCCACACGCTGCTCTGTTCATCCAAATTGGAGGGGCAATCTCTTCCTGCCTCCCGTCCACCATGATTCTTTCCCCTATTCTGTTGTATTCTATCAGTCTATGTGTCTTTTTTTATACCAGTACTCTACTGTTTTGGTTACTACAGCCTTATAAAATGTTTTGAACTGAGGTATTGTGATACGTCCAGCTTTGGTCTTTTGGCTCAGGATGACTTTGCCTAGTCAGGTTCTTTTTTGGTTCTATAAAAGTTTTAGGATTGTTTTTTCTATTTTTGTGGAAAATAACATTGGTATTTTGATAGGGATCACATTAAATCTGTAGATTGCTTTGGGCACTATGGTCATTTTAGTGATATTTATTCTTCTGATCCATTAGCATGGAATTTCTTTCCATTTGTTTGTGTCCACTTCGATTTCTTTCATCAGTATTTTTTTTTTTTTTTTTTTTTTGAGATGGAGTCTCGCTCTGTCGCCCAGACTGGAGTGCAGTGGCCGGATCTCAGCTCGCTGCAGTGGCCGGATCTCAGCTCACTGCAAGCTCCGCCTCCCGGGTTTACGCCATTCTCCTGCCTCAGCCTCCCGAGTAGCTGGGACTACAGGCGCCCGCCACCGCGCCCGGCTAGTTTTTTGTATTTTTAGTAGAGATGGGGTTTCACCGTATTAGCCAGGATGGTCTCGATCTCCTGACCTCGTGATCCACCCGTCTCGGCCTCCCAAAGTGCTGGGATTACAGGCTTGAGCCACCGCGCCCGGCCTCATCAGTGTTTTGTAGTTTTCCTTGTAGGGATCTTTCACCTCTTTGGTAAAATTTATTCCTAAGTATTTTATCATATTTTTTGTAGCTGTTGTAAATGGAATTGCCTTTTCATTTCTTTCTTAGCTATTTCATTGTTGGTGAATAGAAATGCTACTTATTTCGTATGTTGGTTTTGTACCCTGCAAGTCTACTGAATTTCTTATCAGTTCTAAGAGTGTTCTGGTGGAGTGTTTGGTTTTTCTAAATATAAGATTATTTTGGAACTTGCTTTATGAGCTCTTGCCAGCAAGATGGTGGATAGGAGACAGGGCTGATGTTCAGTGCCTCCTTGGATGGACAGAATAGTACTATGTTGAGTAGGAGGGGTGAAAGTGAGTATACTTGTCTTTTCCCCGTTCCTAGAGAAAAAGCTTTCAAGTTTTCACCATTCTGTATGATGTTAGCTGTGGGTTTTTGTTACATAAAGCCTTTATTATATTAAGGCATGATCCTTCTATGCCTAGTTTGTTTAGAGTTTTTATCATTAAAAGGCATTGAATTTTGTCAAATGCTTCTTCTGCATTTATTGAGATAGTCATATGGATTTTGGCCTTCACCGTGTTGATGTGATGTATCACGTTGACTGATTATTGTATGTTGAAACATTTTTGCATCCTTGGTATAAATCCTTCTTGATCACATTGTATTATTGTTTTGATCTACTGTTTGGTTCAGTTTGCTACTATTTTGGTTAGTATTTTTCCATCTGTGTTCATCAGGATATTCACCTTTAGTTTTCTTTTCTTGGAGCATCCTTGTCTGGTTTTGCCATTGGGGTAATGCTAGCCTCGTAGAATGAGTTTGGGAGAATTCCCTCCTCTTCAGTTTTTTGGACTAGTTGGAGGAAATTTGGTGTTAGTTCTTTGAAAGTTTGGTGGAATTCATCAGTGAAACTATATGCTCTTGGACTTTTTTTTGTTGGGAGATTTTTTGTTACTGATTCAATTTCATTACTCATTACTGGTCTGTTCAGATTTTCTTTCTTCCTGATTCAATCTTGGAGGTTGTATGTTTCCAGAAATTTATCCATTTCCTCTTGTTTTTCCAGTTTGTTACCATATATTTGTTCATAACGGTTTCTGATTATCTTTTGTATTTCTGTGGGATCAGTTGTAATAGCTTCTTTTTCATTTATGATATTGTTTACTTGGGCATTCTCTTCTCTTCTTTTCTTGGTTAGTCTAGTGTGGGGGTTCAGTCAGGATGGTGAGAGAAATTGTAAAATTATAGGATATAGACACAAACCTTCTTGGAAGGCTGGAAGGTATTTGCAAAAGTCTCAAGATAGGGTTATGGCTGAAAGCAGCGTAATCCTTACCTTGAGTTAATTTCTTGGGGCACAGATACAAAGGAATGTAGAGTAGTTTATCTAAATAGCTTGTTTACATGCGGTCAGAAGACCAACCTTTCATCAACTGCGGGTGCATAATTGCTCTCTACTCAGGGGGTCATCAACCAGGTCAATTACCCTCTAGTGGTGTTTACTTACGACCTTTGTCATTTGCTGGCTGATCAGGACCACGGCTGCAACTCTTTTACAGCACCTTCCTTGGTGTCTGTGTGTGGCCTGCACTCTCAGCCGAACTGACAAACAAGATATCTGTGTCAGTGTACATCTGTCATCCATCGCTGGGTCAGGATCTGTGGGTCCTGTGGGTCAAACCCCCGCAGCTGGTGCCCTGTGTGAGGAATGCTGCAAAGGGAGAGTGATGGACCCCCTGAAAACAAAGGTGAAAAAGGAACTGCGCATTCAGTGAGTAATCAAGTCATTGCTGCCCACTAGGGATTTCCAAGTTTGGGGCGGGAGATTGTTCAGGCTAAGGTTTCATCATGGGGCAACACTTATCAGCTCAACAGAAACAGTATATAAAATATTGAAACAGCTGCTTAAAGCTAGCAGAGCCTTGGTTTTGCAGGCTCAATTAAGGCACCTAATGCAAACTGTTGTATCCCATAACCCATGATTCCCCAAAGAAGACACGCTAGACCTAGAGCTCTGGGAACAAGTAGGAGAAATCTTAAGCAACATCATGTTCAAGGGTAACGGGTCCCAGTATCATCTTTAACACTATGGGACTTAGTAATGGCAGCTTTGGTCCCATTATATGTGGAAGAGCCTAAAAAGGGAAAGGAGGAGGCACCGTCACGTACTTTACCACCCCTGAGTCCCTCAGCCCTGATATCACCAGGCCAAAATAATAAAGAGGAAATGGAGGTTTTGCCTGACCCCCTCCTCCAATAGATAGGAAAAAAGACAGGAGACACGCTCCAGCTGTGGGACTTTGTCTTAAGCAAGCAGCATTAGAAGGGGAGCTCTTAGCCTGCCCAGTAATGCAAGACTGACAACGCAATCAGGTACACAAACCCATTTCTTTTAATGCTTATAAGGAGCTAAGAAAAAGCATTAAAGAAAACGGAGCCACTAGCCCATTTACAAAAGGAATGATTGAGGCCTTGGCAGACCACTTTTGTATGACCCCATGGGACTGGTCAATGCTAGCTAAAACAACTTTGAAGCCTAGCCAATACCTCCTCTGGAAGGCAGAATATGATGAGTTGTGTGAGCAACAAACCAACCAGAATCAAGTGACCAGGCAAGATATAACAGCTGATATGCTCCAGGGGAAGGGTCCCCATGCCGATGTACAACAACAACTAGATTTTGATCCCCAGGCCTATGCTCAAGTGTCTTTGTGCGCTCTCAGGGCTTGGGACCGAATTCCTGAAAGTGGAGTTCAGCAGGGATCTTTTATAAATGTTTGACAAGGGCCTCAGGAGCCATTTGTTGAGTTTGTCAGTCAGTTAACCTAGGCAATTAAGAGACAAATTAGTCATGCCCAGGCTGCTGATATCTTATTGTTGCAATTGGCTTTTGAAAACGCTAATGTGGATTGCCAGCAAGCAAAGCAGGCAATCAGAGGAAAGGCAGCCACAGTTGGGGAATTTATACAAGCATGTCAGCTGGTGGGAACTGAGACACACAAAGCCAAAATATTGGTTATGGCATTAAGGCCTCCTAAAGTGAAAAGGGAGAGAAACCAAAATTGTTTTCTATGTGGACAGCCAGGTCATATGAAGAGGGAATGCTCCCATAATAGAGATCAAGGTAACTCAGAGAAAGAACCCCCTTCTATATGCCCCTGATGTAAAAAGGGGAAACATTGGGCAAATCAATGCAGGTCAAAATTTGATGAAAACGGAAATCCCGTAAGAAAAAGGTAGGAAACGTCATGAGGGGCCGGCATCAGGCCCTGCTTCAAACTGGAGCAATGCAAGGGGCTTTCCATCTGACTGAGGACCTCTCTCTCAGAGCAGCCACCACTGGGAATGCAGGACTGGACTTACTCTGCTCCAACAAATTAGTACTGAAAGAAGGAGAAGACCCTTAAAGACTTGCAACCGGGATATGGGGCCCGCTGCCTCCGGGAACAGTGGGATTAGTCCTAGTGCGGTCTAACCTATCCAGTAAAGGAATTAATGTGCTCCCCAGGGTAATTGATAGTGACTACCAAGGTGAGATATTGGTTATGATGGAATGTAAAGGTCTGCATATTCTTCCCCCTGGATCAAAGATAGCTCAGTTACTGATTTTACCATGCTGGGTCCTCAATGCCCACAGGAAGGAAAGAGGAAAGGGAGGTTTTGGGAGCACAGAAGCCACAGGTGTATATTGGAATCAATTAATCACTGATCAGAGACCCATGATTACCTTAAAAATTGGAAATAAGAATTTTACTGGCTTATTGGACACAGGGGTGGACATTTCAATCATTATTGATCAAAACTGGCCAGAAACTTGGCCTTGGGTCACTCAGAAACAAAAAATTGTTGGCATTGGGGAAGCACACACAGCCAAGCAGAGCACGCACCCCCTAGCCTGTTGTGATTCAGAAGGAAGAAAGGGAGCTATACAATCTCTAATCATGCCCATCCCTGTTAATCTTTGGGGATGGGACCTATTAGCCCTTCTAATAGGATCTGCAGGGGTCACTCTGCAGACCCCTTTCTAACAGTGGCCACTGTTATTATTCTTCCCCTATCCCTGACGTAGCTCTCTCAAGATCCAATTTGAGTAGAACAGTGGCCTCTGAAGGGAGAGAAATTACAAAAAGCCTTTGAATTAGTTGAAGAGCAACTAAAGGCTGGGCATGTAGAACCATCTAACAGTCCTTGGAATCTGCCCATTTTCATCATCCCCAAAAAGTCTGGAAAATGGAGACTTTTGCATGACCTATGTGCTATTAATGCTAATTTGCAATGTATGGGACCCCTTCAACAGGGCCTCCCTTCCCCCATGGTGATTCCTCAAGATTGGCCTATAATCACTATTGACTTAAAGGACTGCTTTTATACAATTCCCCTAGCAGAACAGGACAGAGAAAAATATTGCATTTACAATACAAGCTATCAATAATGAAAGGACAGCTTGTCTATTTCATTGGAAAGTGCTTCCTCACGGGATGCTAAACAGTACTTACCATGTGAGTATTATGTAAATCAAGCTTTGCTCCCCAGTAGAAAAGAATTTCCTAATTGTAAGATTATTCATTTTATGAATGATATTTTACCAGCAGCCCCAACAGAGCCAATACTTTTAAATCTATATACCTCTGTAATAAAGAATACACAGCTAAGAGGTTTAATCATTGCACCCAAAAAAGTACAACTTCCTCTCCTTGGAAATATCTTGGGTACATGCTAACTTTCCAGTCAGTAAGACCTCAAAAGGTTAAATTAAATACTAGCAACTTACATACCTTAAATGATTATCAGAAATTACTAGGTAATATCAACTGGCTCTGCCCCACTTTAGGCATTCCTACTTATAAGCTGCAAAACCTGTTTTATATCTTAAAGGGCAATACAGCCCTGGATTCTCACAGATATTTAATCTTTGCAGCAAAAAGGAAAATCGAGGAAATAGGACAAGCCATTTCTCAGACGCAACTAGATCGCATAGACACCCATTTTTCCATCCAGTTGTTTATTTTTCCCACCAAACACTCCCCTACGGGGTTAATAGGATGGATGACCCCAGGACTGCACTTTCTAGAATGGGTTTTTTAAAATTTTTTTTGCTCACATACTGGGACTAAAACACTCTCTCCCTATATTCAATTAATCAGTAAAGTAATATATTCAGACCACAAACAATGCAGTCAGTTGCTAGGTTATGATCTTGATATCCTGATATCATATGATCATCAAATTACTTTTTAAGTAAAAAGTATTTTGAAGCAGTTTTGTCTCTATTGTTAGATCTGCAAATAGCTCTCTCTGATTACACAGGACAAATAGAGC